>NC_041403.2:49266512-49566512 GCF_900747795.2 Erpetoichthys calabaricus
ATGTCCTGGCCAATGAGAAGTCCAGTTCATGACAGGCTGCAAGTGATCCTGTTTTGAATTTGCTGACAGAATGTGTAGACTGGGGATACAGCTGAAAAAAGATCATTAGCTCTGCATAGAAAGAATCATGGAAGACAACCCTTAGTAAACCTTACATGTAGAAGTGATGTACAGACACACGTTGGATTAGGCTACCAGCACCAGTGATGATAGAATATCATCCAAATAAAGGCATAAAAAACACTCAAAAAGAATAATTAGCAACATATTATTTTTGACATATAGTACAACATGCAAAGGACAGTATAAGAGCTGCAACAACTATTCAACATTATCGATAATAATCGATTATTAAAAACATTGGCAACAATCAGTTTCATCGATTATTTCATTATGACATTGGGCTGAGTATGTTGTCCCACACAATTGCATCACTACTTCATTCAGTTGTGAACAAATTTGAAAAAAATGGCAGACGGTAAGATAGTAGCAGAAAATACAATACAACCTAAGAGTTCCAGAGTTTGGTAGAGCTTTACTCTAAATGCTGGGAAAAAAAGGTGTGTTCCAAAATGTGTAGGTCTGACCTCATATGGCACCACAGCACAACGGAGATGCACAAACATTTGAGTAGGAATCGTACCGTTACAGGCTCTGTGGAAAAGGAAGACTTGCTGTAATCCATGTAAGTTTAATGTTAACTTCAGCGTTATGTGATACAAGTACATAACGCATTGTTTGCTATGTTAGGCATAATGACATGACTTTTGGTTTGAAGTGAGGAATAATTTGAGTCATAGTCCAGTCCCCTATAATGCTAATAAAACACTAGCATACATGACAGAGTTTTTAGATAGGTGACTAAAAAATATGTGTCATTAGCCACTAGCTAGTAAACATTCAGATTTTCACTTGCCATATTTGTTTTTCTTTTCTTTTTTGATGCGGTCAGTCTTAGTACTGTGTATAGTACTGCTGTGAAGCCACCATAACCTGGACACACACAGGCAGGATACAGGTTCAACACAACACTCTGTTTATTTACAGCTTAACATGCACAAAACACCAGCACCGCAACACATCTATATACAGTCCCTTCCTTGCCGCCAGTCCATCAGCCTCCACTCCTCATCAGGCTTTGTCTTCTTCCTCCCGACTCTGGCCATTCAATGGAGTGAGGTGGCTCCTCTACTTCAGGTCCAGGGAGTGTTCCAGGTGGCTCATCAGTATTATTTGGAATCACTCCCAGGTGTGCTGGAGTCCTCTATGGGGCTCTGCAGCTCCCCCTGGTGGCCCCCATGGAACCCAACAGGGCTTCACCAAACTCCAGCTCCTGGCATGCACTGCGGAAATCCGCGGTGGCACAGCCGCCCAGGAGGGCTGCCCTCTAGTGTCCCAGGGGAGGTATTGCCTCACTAATGCCCTCTCCCCTGGTTCTTCCAGTCTGATGGTGTCCCGGCCAGGTAGTGGTCATGGCCGCCCATCACAGCTGCATTACAAGCTGGCATGAAAAAACTTAAGTGCCTGTCCGAACAGAAAACTTTTCTTCCCCAGTCTCATGTGCAAAGGAAATCAAAATCTCAGCGAAAGTGAATCCCACAGCATATCAAAGGTGACTGATAGACTTATCTCTCATTCTAAGTCAAAATATAGTAGTGGGTGGTAAAGCAGACTAGTTGGCTAGTGGACTTCAAATGCCTTTTAAAGGATCTGGAGGAAGATGCAATAATCTGCAAGTACTGCTAGAGCAAGCCTAGTTTAGCAGATTTTATGAAAACAGATTTTATGGCCAGACCACACAGTTTTAAAACGCGAAAATTGAACAGCATACTCCCAACTGCAAATGGCATGCAGCAGGCAGTGACAGTGTGTTGACTGCAACCAAGTGTGCCAAAGAATCTGCAGTGGTAAAAGGTTTTCCAAACACAAAAGGACAAAAGATGATGTAAAAAGATATGAACTTTCAGTTAAAATAAACTCAATATATTACTGACTTTCACACTAATGAAACGATTTGCTTTGCTACAAAAGGAAAACAGTCTGGACATTTACCTAACATATCACAACTAATTTCAAGCATTGCTGCAGACTTAAAAAAAAGTCATGATGGTGCAGCAGATTCATTTTGTGGTGTTGTGGTGGTCAGATATTTACATGATGCTTTGCCAGTAAACCTTTTTCAAAGAAACTGAAAGAATCTTAAATTACATGTTTAATTTCTAAACTGTGGGTTTAGTATGATACTGAATACATATGGAAATTGCAGATTTTGTTAATTTATTCAAAACAGTTGTGTTTTTAAGGAAATCTTGTCTGTTTGTGCTCATTGCACAACCAGAACTCCTAAGTGTTTTATTTCTATTTATTTTCAATGTATTATTCCATAAATGTTGTACAAAAACCTATATTTTGTTTAAAATATCTACAAGTAGTTCATTAAAAATGCATTTATGAATTTTTTATACAAATATGTTTATTTGGTAAAAAGTTCCATTTCATGCACTTTGTGTTTAATTGCAAATTATTTTTTACAAGCCAACTAATCAACAAAATAATCATCAGATTAATCGATTATCCAAATACAGTAATCATTAGTTGCAGCCCTAGACAGTATTAAAAGATATGTCAATATCAACATTGTTTTGTCTTGGTAGAGTTTGATATTAGTCTTCTTTCCCCTTTTGTTTTCTTTAATGTGTAGCTTTTATCAGAATGCCTCAAATCCCATAGAGTTACCTTTGTTTATAAGGTATTGTACTTTATAATTTCTACCCACCTTCATTTCTACATATTTAATCTCAGGCAATTGCATTGAGTAAAAGACAAGCAGGAGTTAAGTTACCACTTTAAATATTATATTATTGATAATATTCATAAAATAATAACAATAAGCAAAGTACATGTGAATATTGGCAACCATACAACCTAAAATATGCTGAGGTGTAGTTTCAGGTGGCACACAGACTTGTAGTTACATAAATGTCTTTAATTAAGTCATCATTTCTAGGCCACATGCTTTTCTCAATATGGCTGCTGTGCTGTGCTCTTGAGTGTGTTGTCCTTTTCATGGTAATGATCAGAGAGAGAGAGAGAGAGAAAGGGAATGGTAAAGCGACTGAAGTTATAAACTCTTTGTCCAAATCCTAAAGTCAATAGGGCGTTGTGGTACAGAAATGCTTGTGGTTCAAAACCAATCCCAAACAGTCATACTTTAGACCAAGAGAATTCTGGTGCAACACATCACCAAGTTACTGGCTTATTTTCACACCTGCCCCCAAAACCATTTGTTGAGTGAAGCTTGCCAGTTAGGTAGTTTGGTCTCCTTGCAGGGATTGGTTGAGAGTATGTCCTGCAGAGAATCACTTGCCAAACTGGTCTAAGGCACTCTCCTCCCAATCTGCAATATAATTTACTTTCTGAGTCAGTTCTAAAGACTCTGGGGGTTTGGTTAGACATGAAAGCATATTAATGATATAAAACACTAATACTACATTTGCTTTGTCTAAGTTACAAATAAAGTAATTATTTTATATATATATACATGTCCATCCATCCATCCATTATCCAACCTACAGGGTCACGGGGGTCTGCTGGAGCCAGTCCCAGCCAACACAGGGCACAAAGCAGAAAGCAAACCCTGGGCAGGGCGCCAGCCCACTGCAGATATATATATATATATATATATATATATATATATATATATATATATATATATATATATATATATATATATATATACTACCTCTACAAGGTACAGAAAATATCCAAGACTGAGTAAAATTGTGTGTCAGCATGCACCTTGCCATTATGCTGCATTCAGATTCTGCATTGATGGTGAAAAAAAATTACATCAAGCAGTACATCCAGAACAAGATGGAACATGCAGTTTAAACATTAGTATGGTGATATCTGCTAATCCAACAACTCTTGTAAAAGAGGCTGTCGAGCTATAGGTCTGAGGGGAAGACAAATTGTAAGTGGTTCAGCCCTGTTACTGATGACAAATATGCTTGCTATCGATCTTTTTGGTCACTCATGGCAGGATATCTGAACTGAAATAACACAGTGCAAGTGTTATCTATGCCCAAACAGCTGAAATTGCTTGATTCCTTATATCTCACTCAGACTTCCCCCAAAGCAGACTTGGTATGTTGTTTTATTTAATTAATTGTATGTTACCTACTGTATCCTACATCATAGACTACCTTAGCCTATATTATATTGTAACCAATAATAATTGCAAATTGATCATGCTAATTTTTCCATACATTAGGGCTAAAGGTTAAGATAGTTAGACTTACTTTGACACATTCTATGACAATGTGCAATTTAAAACATTTAAATAAATAACCCTATCAGATGTACATTTAGAAGTGCTTTTAAGTCCTTTGATACTTAATTCATACATATTTTCAGTCAAACTAATGATTCCTCCTCTCCAGGTAACAGCTGCATAATTAACTCGTACTGTATATATCACACAGATAAGCACAAGCTGAGCTATAACAGTGCTGATTGTGCACAAAAGCTTAACCATGATTTTATTATTCTGTTTTTTTAATAATCAAGTGTTTATTTAATTTATTTTAGTGGGTATATTGTCTTGCAACACAGCAGTTCAACCCATATGTATTGGTTTTCCTAAATATTATAACAACCCCTGGGCGATGGAGTTGGGGATGTTTGGTGCTACAACTGTTGTAGTTGGGTGTTGTTTCTATTACACAAAACTGCTTAAAAAACTAAATGGAAAAATGTAATATACACAGGGAAGTGATTATTAAAACTGTTTTGTATTAGAACTTAATCATTGAGTTATTTCTGCTTTATAGAAAAATATGAATATGTTTGAAGGAAATACAATAAATTGAAATTAGTATCAAGTCAATGTCAATTGAAAATTGTAACCACAATTTGATTTAATTGAACAACAGCCCTAATTTTTATGCATTTTTATTTTATGTTTTTACGTTACATTATACAAACTGTGATTGTGAGGGTCAAAAGCCCAGGGATGTGGCAAACAGCATCTTTAACTAAGAAATATTTAACACCACAACCAACCAAAAAATGGTACTTTCTAGGAGAATCTTACATGCATTTTGCCTCTTGGTCCTGTAATGGCTGCTGTGATATAGGGGTTTTCACTTTTGGTTGGATATATCATCTCTCTTATTATCATTATTTTAAAATATTTTATATTTTATGTATTCTTTTTATTATTATGTATATATATTTTTATAATATTTTTAATGGATTCTGTGAGGGCATGCAGTTGCTATGGCAGGATCTTTAGTGCACTCTGTCCTCAGCCAAATCAGAGGGCTACTTGAGACTGCACTTACACACACATGAGCAAAGGTATGGTCATAACGCTGCCCTACCAACCCAGAAACAGGGTACTGGAGCCAGGCACAAAGAAAATTTCACATAACTCAAAAAATATTTTCCTAGAAATGTTACTCTATTGAGCATTTCATGGAAGATTATAAAAATGTGATTATAACCACCAGATTAAGTCTGGTATAAACTTTTTAATAAATGATTTAAATTATTGAGCCAGGTTTACTTATTTAATTGTTGCACAACACCGGCCCCTGCTAAGATGCCATTGAACACAATCACAAAACAAACTGTAAAAAAGAAACACCATGTAATATATACAAAAATACTGTATATGAACTGTACTTTATATATATATATATATATATATATATATATATATATATATATATATGGCGGCACGGTGGCGCAGTGGGTAGCGCTGCTGCCTCGCAGTTGGGAGATCTCGGGACCTGGGTTCGTTTCCCGGGTCCTCCCTGCGTGGAGTTTGCATGTTCTCCCCATGTCTGCGTGGGTTTCCTCCGGGCGCTCCGGTTTCTTCCCACAGTCCAAAGACATGCAGGTTAGGTGGATTGGCGATTCTAAATTGTCCCTAGTGTGTGCTTGGTGTGTGGGTGTGTTTGTGTGTGTGCTGCGGTGGGTTGGCACCCTGCCTGGGATTGGTTCCTGCCTTGTGCCCTGTGTTGGCTGGGATTGGCTCCAGCAGACCCCCGTGACCCTGTGTTCGGATTCAGCGGGTTGGAAAATGGATGGATGGGTGGATATATATATATATATATATATATATATATATATATATATATATATATATATATATATATATATATATATATATATATATATATAGTGACGTGTGAGTTGCTGCCTTGCACCCAAAAGAAGAGGCTGAGTCTAAGGACCTCAGGAAAACCAGTTTTATTCAACTCGAAACAAGAAGAGCAAGGTTATTTATTACAGTGGGAGCTACCACTCTACTACACACAGACACAGCAAACGGGCAGAGTTGGGGTGAGGACAGTGGCTAAATTATAATGTTTTTGGCATCACTCATCAGGCGACATTAGCACTGCTCGTGGAGGCAGTGGTTTTGCAGTTGCCTCTGTGACGCTCCGAACCTGCGAGGCGCTGTGAACCTGCGGTTGCCTTGACGACAGACAAGCAGACCTTGACAGACACGCCAATAGTGTTTTGGCGTGTTGCCCCCTTGGGGAGGGTCTCAAAAAGGTTCAAAACTCTCACTGGAACCGAAGGTCTGTGATACGGTTTGGAATCGAAAGTCTGTGATATGGTTTGTCTGTGGTACAGTTTGCATATTTGTAGGTAGAGATCCACAAAGGAAGAAAATAAGCCATGTACCTTAAAATAGTTTTTCATTCCTAATCTTTCAACAACCTACCAGATGTCATCTTCAAAGGAAAATGATTAGATATACAGGAATCAAAGGCAATATATACCGTAGCAGGTAAAGTGTGGGTATGGATAACGATTGGTGGCAATTCTCCAAGGAGCAAACAACACAAAACCCCAACCGGGTGGCAATCGGCAACAATTCTCCAATGAGATCCCACCCCCACAGCATTTACAGCAACATCAGCGATTCTCCAGGTGATGATGATCAGCAACAATTCCACATGGGGGATGGATCCCTTGGACAATGCAAAAAAGGCAAAACTGGGGAAAAATGTTTAAGAACCACTGGGCTAAAGTGATCCAACCTCAAGAGAGTAAATATAATTTTCTTGCTTATATTGTAGCAACAGGCAATGAGCAATATTTAGAAAAAAATGTTCTGTTACAGACTTAAAAGTTTATCTTACTAATTTAGACTTTGTGCTAAAGCAATGGTAATACATTTTTCTATGTTGTGACAGAGGGGTGAGAGAGTTAGAGGGCTCCAAACTGTTTTTTTTTTTTTTTTACCTAGGGCTCCTAGAGTACCTAGAATTACATCTGGTGCTGGACGGAAATACACTTTAAAGTGCATGCAGGTTAACTCTCTATATCACATAAAGCCCAGAGGGCAATGGGGCTTGCACCCACTGCATTGGTATTACAAGTGTCAATTCCTTTCAGTAGAATAACCTGTCCTGTTTCCAATGTCTTTTTAAGGACCTACTGTATGCATAACAGATAAACAGATATTTGGCTGAGCACCTTAGCCTGATGAAAAACACAGACAGATGACATAAAAAAGAATATTTGCTCTAATTCAAAAAGAAACACTTTAAGGTGTCATGGACAAAAATCTGGATAACCCCTGATATCAAGTCAAATAGAAAGGGCAGCCAGGCAAAGCTCCTTCAAGAAAAGGAAGTATGGTAGAAAAAGCACATCCCACTTCACTAACTTCTAAAACGTATTACCTAAAGACACATTATGTAATGCAGGGCTCAATGTTATGCTGATGAATTTTGTAATCTGTATTTTTTTATTGGCTTCTTATTGTAGGTAAAACATATTGGCCATGTGACAGATGACCAAATGAGTATTTCTCATAGATTTGCACTTGGCTGTGTCTCAGGTGCTGCTGCTCATACAGTATTTTTTCCTGTAGAGGTAAGTAACAGTTAAAGGAAAAATACTAAATACATCCATGGCAAACTTTTTTTCTTAGCCTTTACATCCAGTCTAACTAGGAACTTTGTTTTACTGTTAAGTTTCTTAAATATCTTTCTTTGACAAAGAAATATCAGTCCTTAAAACTTCAATTCATATGTTATAGTTGTATATAATTTTTACAATTATTTTATCATTTAATTTAATTCTGTGATGCATGTTTTAATGAACATCCTGTATTTGTGTTTCACCACATTTGTAATAATTTGTATTTTTCTCTATTTTGTATCATTAGGTTTTAAAAGTCAGGTTAAATCTCCAGGAGTCTGGCACATACACAGGACTCACTGGGTGCATAAAGAGTGTTTTTAAAAATGAATCATGGCGGTCCTTCTACAGAGGTTTCAGACCTAGTATTATGTGCATGGTACCATATGCTGGCATGGAGTGTGCTATTAATGAGGTTGGTGTTCATGTTCATTCTTATTAATTAGTGTGCATAGACTAACATAGTTGCACCTCTTACTCTACCCAGCATCTAAAAAAATCAATGAAGAACTTAATGAGATGTAAGGAATGTCTTTTTTTCTGTAGTCATTGATGTCCAGTAGCGGAAGCCTATGTTGCTGTTTGGTTTTCACATCAACAGATGTACTGTATCTATCAGTAGTCTATTTGTGGAGTCAATTAAATGTAAATCAGTTTACATTCTGAGAAATTCTGAGAGCAGCATATCGGACACTCTGGACCCCTGCAGTATGACTACATTATTCCCTCTCCCATCTGGAGAACAAAGACTCCTACATCAGGATGCTCTTTGTTGACTACAGCTCCGCCTTTAACACAGTTATCCCCTATAAACTCACCCATAAACTGTCTGTACTTGGCCTGCACCCCACCCTCTGTGACTGGCTCCTAGACTTTCTGACTGGCAGGCCCCAGTCTGTTAGGATTGGTAATAGGATTTCAGCCACCATTATCACAAACACAGGCACCCCACAGGGATGCATCCTCAGCCCCAACCTCAACACCCTGTTCACCCACGACTGTGTCGCCTCCCACAAAGATAACATCATCAAAGCAACTCTCAAAAGATCTGAAAACAAACATTGTTCAGTATCATGGTTTAGGGGAAGGCTACAAAAAGCTATCTCAGAGGTTTAAACTGTCAGTTTCAACTGTAAGGAATGCAATCAGGAAATGGAAGGCCACATGCACAGTTGCTGTTAAACCCAGCAGGTCTGGCAGGCCAAGAAAAATACAGGAGCGGCATATGCACAGGATTGTGATAATGGTTACAGACAACCCACAGATCACCTCCAAAGACCTGCAAGAACATCTTGCTGCAGATGGTGTATCTGTACATTGTTCTACAATTCAGCACAATTTGCACAAAGAACAGCTGTATGGCAGTGTGATGAGAAAGAAGCCCTTTCTGCACTCACGCCACAAAGCAGAATCTCTTGTTATATGCAAATGCTCATTTAGAGAAGCCAGATTCATTTTGGAACAAAGTGCTTTGGACCGATGAGACAAAAATTGAGTTATTTGGTCATAACAAAAAGCACTTTACATGGCAGAAGAAGAACACCGCATTCCAAGAAAATCACCTACTACCTACTGTCAAATTTGATCGAGGTTCCATTATGCTGTGGGACTGTCGAGGGTCGGATGAATTCAACCCAATATCAACAAATTCTTCAGGATAATGTTCAAGCATCAGTCACAAAGTTGAACTTACGCAGGGGTTGGATATTCCAAGAAGACAATGACCCAAAACACCATTCGAAATCTACAAAGGCATTCATGAAGAGGGAGAAGTACAAAGTTCTGGAATGGCCGTCACAGTCCCCTGACCTGAATATCATCGAAAATCTATGGGATGATTTGAAGCAGGCTGTCCATGCTCGGCAGCCATCAAATTTAACTATACTGGAGAGATTTTGTATGGAAGATTGATCAAAAATACCTCCATCCAGAATCCAGACACTCATCATAGGCTATAGGAGGCATCTAGAGGCTGTTGTATTTACAAAAGGAGGCTCAATTAAGTATTGATGTAATATCTCTGTTGGGGTGCCCAAATTTATGCATCTGTCTAATTTTCTTATGATGCATATTGCATATTTTCTGTTAATCCAATAAACTTAATGTCACTGCTGAAATACTACTGTTTCCATAAGTCATGTCATATCTTAAAAGGAAGTTTCTACTTTGAAAGCTCAGCCAATGATAAACAAAAATCCATAGAATTAAGAGGGGTTCCCAAACTTTTTCACATGACTGTATAATATAAGGAAATGAAAAATTTAAATTTGACATAATTAACATACAGATCCCTGGTCAAAACTGATGAAATATTGCATTGTCACCGGAGATCAGCATGTATGCAAAGTTTGAAAGATAGGTTCAGAGGGTAAAAACTGATCGCAAAATTTGACCCAGACAAACAGAGAGGGCAAGTGGAATAAAACTGTGTAATAATAATAATAATAATAATAATAATGAGGCGTTCAAAACTGTATGGGAACTGAAACTTCCATGTTTCATTCATTACTAAGGGTGTGCCTTACCTCACTGCAAAAAAAAAAATGACTGGATTCCTATTTGGGTTTGGTTTCTGAAAGGATGACCAAAGCTCCTCTGTTAGATTCTCACCCACTTCAGCCCTGAATTAGTCTACACAAGCCAAGGAACAGATTTATGGACTGCTAAAATGTTGCTACAATAGCTTTTTTAAAAAAAAAAGCTAATAAAAGCATGAATGAATTCATGATTGTAGACTGTAACTTACTGATTGATTTATCTGATGAATGACTAATTGTTTTGGGATGTTAAAAAATGTCCAGGAAAGACACTTTACCTCTAAGGTTCTTTTCATATTGGTGGACAAGTTAGTACTGGAAATGTCTAAATTGTTAGCCTTGATTTACATCTACAACCATTGACATCCACTCATCACTCATATCTCAAGCACACAAATCAAATCAAGCAATATGGCCAAAGATGGTGTCTTTAGCTTCAAAACAGAGCAAGCAAGAATACTTTTACAGGGGCCAAGGGATCACTACCCCTGAGCACTTCCCCTGAAAGGGCTGCACAAATTAAAAAGTGAAAAAGAGGCTTGCATCCTGGGGTTCAAAACCTTAGCAGGGGTTAGAAACTGGCTACTTTGTTACCCCTGAAAGAGCTGCAAAATTGTAACAGAACGAGCATGGCTTGCACCTTAACAAGCATAAGAGACATGCTCCAACAAGGCCAGATTGCTATCTTTGAAAGAGCCAAACAAATGACAGATCACTCGAACTAACACACAGGGGGCAGACGATATCAATAAACAAGGCAAGTGTCAGTGAGGAAATGTTCAAACTTTAATTTAATAATTTCTAATATTCATTTGCAGAGAAACCAGGCATTAAATACTAGAAATGAAAAGTAGAAAAAAACATGCACCCTGAACAATTAAATCAGAGAAAGAAACAGCAAGCTTTTCCTCAGTGTAACAAGGAGAGAGTGATGTCTGCATCCATTCTTCTTAATTCAGCTAAGGTGTTCTTTAAAGTGATGTGCCATAATGAAGCAGGCTTGGTCCACTTGCATTTTCATTTTGTAGCTGGGGCTATTCTTTCCTCCTTTGATAGCACATTGTTTTGAATGGTCATCCTAACTCATCTTTCCGTAGTAGGCACAAGTTCTCATGTTAAAAACCTGTGTTATTCCCCCATTTTGAAAGCGGGCATAAACAAACTGAAGATAATAAAAATATATTTTAACACAGAAGTGAATTTAGCCATGCAAATAGACAGTCTACCATAGAGAACTCTGGGAGATAGATAGATAGATAGATAGATAGATAGATAGATAGATAGATAGATAGATAGATAGATAGATAGATAGATAGATAGATAGATAGATAGATAGATAGATAGATAGATAGATAGATAGATAGATAGATAGATAGATAGATAGATAGATAGATAGATAGATAGATAGATACTGTATTAATCCCAAGGGGAAATTCATATATTCCAGCAGCAGCATACTGATACAAAAAACAATATTAAATTAAAGATTCATATGTGCACTTGGCACCAAGACACCATAGGCCTCAGTTCGATGATCGACTTTGTGGTCGTGTCGTCGGACCTGCAGCCGCATGTCTTGGACACTCGGGTGAAGAGAGGTGTGGAGCTGTCAACTGATCACCACCTGGTGGTGAGTAGGCTTCGATGGTGGGGGAGGATGCCGGTCAGGCCTGGTAGGCCCAAACGTGTTGTGAGGGTCTGCTGGGAATGTCTGGCAGAGTCCCCTGTCAGAAGTAGCTTCAACTCCCACCTCCGGCAGAACTTCGACCACATCCCGAGGGAGGTGGGGGACATTGAGTCCGAATGGGCCATGTTCCGTGCCTTTATTGTTGAGGCGGCTGACCGGAGCTGTGGCCGTAAGGTGGTCAGTGCCTGTCTTGGCGGTAATCCCCGAAACCGTTGGTGGACACCGGCGGTGAAAGATGCCGTCAAGCTGAAGAAGGAATCCTACAGGACCTTTTTGTCCTGTGGGACTCTGGAGGCAGCTGATAGGTACCGGCAGGCCAAGCGGAATGCGGCTTTGGTGGTTGCTGAGGCAAAAACTTGGGCATGGGAGGAGTTTGGGGAGGCCATGGAGAACGACTTTCGGACGGCTTCGAGGAGATTCTGGTCCACCATCCGGCGTCTCAAGAGGGTAAAGCAGTGCAGTGTCAACACTGTATATGGTGGGGATGGTGCACTGCTGACCTCGACTCGGGACGTTGTGGGTCGGTGGGGGGAGTACTTTGAAGACCTCCTCAATCCCAATAACATGCCTTCCAATGAGGAAGCAGAGCCTGGGGACTCGGAGGTGGGCTCCCCCATCTCTGGGACTGAGGTCACCGAGGTGGTCAAAAAACTCCTTGGTGGCAGGGCCCCGGGGGTGGATGAGATACGCCCGGACTTCCTCAAGGCTCTGGATGTTGTAGGACTGTCTTGGTTGACACACCTCTGCAACATCACATGGACATCAGGGACAGTGCCTCTGGATTGGCAGATCGGGGTGGTGGTCCCCCTCTTTAAGAAGGGGGACCGGAAGGTGTGTTCCAACTACAGAGGGATCACTCTCCTCAGCCTACCTGGAAAAGTCTATTCGGGGGTCCTGGAGAGGAGGGTCCGTCAGATAGTCGAACCTCAGATTCAAGAGGAACAGTGTGGTTTTCGTCCTGGTCATGGAACAGTGGACCAGCTCTACACCCTTAGCAGGGTCCTGGAGGGTGCATGGGAGTTTGCCCAACCAGTCTACTTGTGTTTTGTGGACTTGGAAAAGGCGTTCGACCGTGTCCCTCGGGGAATCCTGTGGGGGGTACTCCGAGAGTATGGGGTACCGGACCCCCTGATAAGGGCTGTTCGGTCCCTGTACGATCGGTGTCAGAGCTTGGTCCACATTGCCGGCAGTAAGTCAAACCCATTTCCAGTGAAATGGCCTTTGTCACCGATTCTGTTCATAACTTTTATGGACAGAATTTCTAGGGGCAGCCTGGGTGTTGAGGGGGTCCGATTTGGTGGACTCGGGATTGGGTCACTGCTTTTTGCAGATGATGTTGTCCTGTTTGCTTCATCAGGCCATGATCTTCAGCTCTCTCTGGATCGGTTCGCAGCTGAGTGTGAAGCGGCTGGGATGGGAATCAGCACCTCCAAATCCGAGACCATGGTCCTCAGCTGAAAAAGGGTGGAGTGCCCTCTCAGGGTTGGGAGCGAGATCCTGCCCCAAATGGAGGAGTTCAAGTATCTCAGGGTCTTGTTGACGAGTGAGGGAAGAATGGAGCGTGAGATCGACAAGCGGATCAGTGGGGCATCCTGCGTGATGCAGGCTCTGCATTGGTCTGTCGTGGTGAAAAAGGAGCCGAGCCGCAAGGCAAAGCTCTCAATTTACCAGTTGATTTACATTCCTACCCTCACCTATGGTCATGAGCTATGGGTAGTGACCAAAAGAACGAGATCGCGAATACAAGCGGCTGAAATGAGTTTCCTCCATAGGGTGTCTGGGCTTTCCCTTAAAGATAGGGTGAGAAGCTCAGTCATCCGGGAGGGACTCAGAGTAGAGCTGCTGCTCCTCCACATCGAGAGGAGTCAGATGAGGTGGCTCGGGCATCTGATCAGGATGCCTCCTGGACACCTCCCTGGTGAGGTGTTCCGGGCACGTCTAACTTGGAGGAGGCCCCGGGGAAGACCCAGGACACGCAGGAGGGACTATGTCTCTCGGCTGGCCTGGGAACGCCTTGGGATTCTCCCGGAAGAGCTAGAAGAAGTGGCTGGGGAGAGGGAAGTCTGGGCATCTCTGCTCAAGCAGCTGCCCCGCGACCCGATCTCGCATAAGCGGAAGAGGATGGATGGATGGATGGATGAATTGATAAACACACATTTCTCATTAACAAAGATGGCTGATCAACAATCTTCCACTCACTCAGCCTCTACTCTCTCCACCTTGATTATGTTGACTTTATACTTCTAAAAGAGTTCAGAAGTATTCACATTAAAGCCTTTTAAGATATAGCTTTAACTATTTCAATCTTCCGTACATATTATGAAAGAATATCTGAATTTTGTTATGTAATTAAAGAGTTATATAATTTTGACATGCCTTTGGTCTTATAAGGCACTACATGTATACAAAGTATGCTGTAGTGTATACAACTATATTTGAATTTGAAACATTTATTGTCAATATACCATGTATAACAAAATTACAGAGCAACTACCCCTTCAGTTGCAATGAGAAACAATCAGTAATTTACACAGTTACTATAAAAGTATTATACATCGGAGTGGATGTGTAGAGAAAGAGAAAAAAGAGAGAGGGACAGACACAGAGACAGATGGTGAGTGAATATTGAGATTCAATGTTGTTATGGCTCTGGGAAAGAAACTGTACCTGAGTCTGCTCATCCTTGATTTGATAGACCTATAGTGCCTACCAGAGGGCAACAGGTCAAACAGGTGAAAACCAGGATGTGAGGGAAACAAAAATGTGAGGGGTCCTTCAAAATATTTTTTGCCCTGCCAAGGCAACGTGAAGTGTACAAGTCTTGTAGGGAGGGCAGGCAGCAGTCAAAAATCTTCTGAGCTGCATTGATAACATGCTGAAGCCTTCTCCCATCTGCTGCAGTGCAGCTTCTGTACCACACTGAGATACAGTATGTCAGCATGCTCTCTATGTAGGAGTGGTAAAACTGCACTAGTGGCTATTGACCCAGATTATTCTTCCTAAGTAGTCTCAGGAAGTGACTGCTTTAGTGTTTGCAGTCCAAGACAGGTTAGCATAGATGATGGTACCCAAGAATTTGGAAGCTGGGACCCTCTCCACACAATCACTGTTAATGTAGAGGGGGGCCAAGTCTATGATATTTTTCCTGAAATCAAAGATGAATCCCTTTCTTTTTATGGTGTTCAGTGTCAGGTTATTTGCTGAGCTCCAGGTATATTTATTCAAATATATATATTATACCCAGATATATTTATTTTTAATTTTCCACAGACACTTGTATCCTGGGCAAAAAGAAGACACTCAAAACCAAGCTTCTCTATGCAGTTTTTCTACAGTTTTGCTTCATTTGCCTGTGGCCAAATAGCATGCTATCCTTTGGCACTGACCAGAACGCAACTGCAGGCTCAAGGTAAAGTATTCATTATAATCAGTTTTCATTATTTATTGTCATGACAGCAAAAGAAGATCTGCTAATAGCGTACACATACCGATCTTTCAGTTTATTTACCAGTAATTGTGTACTGCCATACAACATGCATTTGTGTTTTCATTTGTATAAATGTTCTTTAAAATATTTACTAACACTCCTCACTTGAACATAATAATATGCAACTGGAAGCCTCTGCTTTTATCCAACCGTTGGGGTTGTCTGGTCTGTCCACCTTTACGCTTTGGAGTCCTCAGAGTAACTACTTTTGGCACATAATTTAACAGTTACAGTTTATATATATATATATATATATACTCTATATACAGTATAGAAAATCCTAAGCCTAAAAGTGCAATGATTTTGTGCAATGATTTTATGTCACTTTTGTTGTTACGCTTTAAATGGGGCTTATTTTAAAACCTACATATATATGTTTGCTATCATTCTTTTCAGTATTTATCGAACTTTAATATGAAGTTGTTAGATTTTCAGATTCTTATTCTATTTGTAAATTATATACTAAAAAATATCAAGAACTCACATCCCGCGAGACGAGACTTTGTGCCAAGAGATTTAACCATGCCCGGGGCCGGAAATAAAAAACAAAGAGTAGGACAGCTGCTGTACAAGCTTTAAAATGTTCGAAGCACCGTGCGAGATGCAGATCACGTAACACGGCAGCAGCAGCAAGCCAGCTACTGACTGAGCAAAGAGGAGGTAAAAAAAAAAAAAAACAACTGTATTTGTTTCCCATTGTATCACCGTTTAAGAGGGGGTTCCGTAGGAGGAGCGACCGTGTCTCCTTGGGGAGCATTCAACCCCCCTCTTCACAACGTGAGCAGCAGATATGCAAAGTGGCTGGTGTGACGGGCAGGCTGAGGGGGATGGTGAGCAAAGCAAGCAGGTAGGATCCCCCTAGTATATATATATATACAGTATATATATTGTAGCGATCCAGGTAAATAATAACAGGAGCAATTGCAGCTGTCAGGGCCTCTTTGGTTTTATTTTGGTTGACTTTGTCCTATACAAAAATGGAGCAATATCATTGACTCTGGGAATCCTCTAACCCCCCCAGCACACCTCCGACACACCACAAATCAAAAAAACCTCCCCTCCGAGGTGTGTCCGCCCCTTACAATTAGAAATCTCCTCTTCCAGTCCTCCCTTTCCCACAGACAAGGTTAGAAAGCAGTGCCTGCATGTTACAATATATATATATATATATATATTCCTCCCACAGTCCAAAGACATGCAGGTTAGGTGGATTGGTGATTCTAAATTAGCCCTAGTGTGTGCTTGGTGTGTGGGTGTGTTTGTGTGTGTCCTGCGGTGGGTTGGCACCCTGCCCAGGATTGGTTCCCTGCCTTGTGCCCTGTGTTGGCTGGGATTGGCTCCAGCAGACCCCCGTGACCCTGTGTTCGGATTCAGCGGGTTGGAAAATGGATGGATGGATGGATATATATATATATATATATATATATATATATATATATATATATATATATATATGTATATTTTTTTTTTTTTTCATGTGGCCTTTGTGTCTTCTCTGGTATTTATGCGTATGGCAAGCTGAATTAACATTAATATTTACAAATCAAGATATCTCTCTATTATAAAAAAAAAATCTTGGAAGGCTTGGAAGGAGACGATACGTGATTTCCTCGAAGACACTTTAATGTCTCACGAGACAAGGCAGTGAGACAAAAGGACAGCTTCTGTACAGGCTTTTAAATGATCGACGCACAGCGCGACAAGCAAAACACGCAGCTTGGCAGCAGCAGCAGCAAGCCAGCAGCTGATCCGACCTCATCTCATCTCCTTAGCGTGCGTTCAGCCCCCTCTACACAACACTAGTGGCAAAGATACGAAGAGGCTGGCACGTAGTGTTCCCTGGATGGAGGTGGTGAAGCAAAGTGAGCAGGGGGCAACGCCCCCCTAGTCTTAAAAAGAATTACAAATGTCTGAAAATACATTTGTTCCAAGATATTTAAAATGCATGTTAAGATATTTCAAATATATTTCAAGTTAAATACAGTTCAGTATATCTTGAAGTAAAAAAGTTTGTGTACAACTAGAAAGTTCAAATACAGAACATTTCAAGACTTGTTAAAGTAACTCTGTAAGCATTTTGAGATATCTGCAATGCATTTCAAGATATGTGAAAATGACTTTCTGTAAAATTGCATATGTTTTCAGTGATACTTTGTCTATTTTAAGACATCTTGAAATAAATGAGATATTTCAAAATGAGCAGGAAGTTATTTTGAGATATCTTCAAATGTACTTCAGATATCTGAAAATGGACATTAAGCTATTGTGAGGAACAGCATGCTGGGACCAGTGTCCCAGTGGGAGTTGGGTTGGAATCCTTACCAGGCTGGGACACCTATAACATGGAAGGACAAGGGAAAGCAATAATTCCTGCTTATTGTCCACCCCACCATACGGTAGATGGCGGCAGCTCTGCATACCAGTACCTGTTCAGACACCCACAGTGAATGCCAGGGCAGGTAGTCCAGTAGCACAGCCCTGCTGGGGTCTGTAGGTGCCAATAGGAGGTATTGCAGGGAGTTAAACTCCCTACTATGTGCGGCTTCTGTATGGTCCAGAAATGCTTCCAACGGGTGAAGCCCTGGAACCAGAAGTATTCCTGGGTCATTCATAACAGGGACTGCATTGCTTACTGGGATGAGTAGTATTGTGGAGAGAGAGATAGAAAGAGAGAGAGAGAGGAAGAGAGAGAGAGAGAGACACCAAGGCTGATCAGTCCTGTATGCAATCGCCTGGAGTCACTCCCCTCTGAGATCTTACTATCCTTTACGGGGCCTCCACCAGAAGTTAATGCAGTGTTCAACTCAAGGATTGTCAACAGAAACACATTCAGTTCTTGCCGACAACCAACAGAAAAGTCAGAGTAGCTGATTTACCTGGAGAAGTGTGCAGAGTTACTGGAGCCAGTGTGAAAGCTTTAGTCAGTCCTCAGCATTATAGAAACAGCCTCAGCATTATAGAAACAGCCTCAGCATTATAGAAACTGTCCTCAGCATTATAGAAACAGAAACAATATAGAAACAGGAGATTGAAAACTTGGCAAGAGCCCTTCTCGGCGCAGTTCACCAGGACCATCTGCATTTAGGTACAAAGGCAGTACCAGGAATCAATTTGGCTATACAAGTGAGTGACCTCTGTATAGTACATCATAAGAGAACATCATGTGAAATGATCCCTGACAATTGTGATGGGTATTGAGTAACACTTGCTCCAACAATTATGATACATGTGTTAGAAAAGTTTCCTCTGCATGAACCGCAGGTCCTGGAGGCTACTACTGTGGACACTTTTTGTGACTGAAGACAGAGAAGAAATTAAAATTAGTAAAAACCTTTTATTGATACATACCAGACAAGGGTAAAATGACAGAGAAATACAGTCCTAGGACACCACACTTCATCTGCCTCGAGCGCAGATATCCTTGCCCTTTTATAGCTTTTCTAGTCTCCTGATCGTAGACCACGTAAGCAATAAAAATAGCGTCCTGACTCATTTTGTATTATTCCAATTGGTAAAGTCTTTACCCTAAAGGTATATTTTCTTGTCACACACATCATTGAAAGAAAACTTCCAGAAAGTATATATGCTTTTTGTCACGTACGCAAAACACAAACAAGTTTGATCATTCTGTCCTATTTTCTGTACTTACACACATACATTTTGTTCAATTACATCATTTTATGTTTTTACACTACTTAGACTGTAAAGGTCAGGCTGGGAAGAAAAACAGCAATGTTGAGCAAAAGGTTTCTGGACACAAGTAAAATAAATCTAGTAGTCACTGTTTCTACAGTTGATAAAAAATATAATGACTGACCTCCCAGTGTTTGTGCCTCCCATCAGAGAATCCCATACTCAGATGAGGAAGCTCAAGGTGGAGAAAAAACTTGGGGTGCAAGATACGAATCACCAGCTTCCCAATGCTGATGTCTAACCTGCTGAACCCCCTACAAATCAGAGGGCAGTTAAAAGCAAAGAAAAGAGGGTTCAGACAGCACAGGCTGCTTTCTTGACTAGTAGAGTAACATGGCCTGCCTTTATTCCCCAGATTGAAAAGGGCATGGGCTACATCTTTGACTAGTAGGGTAACATGGCCTGTATTTATTTCCCAGATTGAAAAGGAGGACCTCAATAGGAGGTCCGGTTCTCCTGACAGTCCTGTTTGAGTGCCTGTAGAATCTCGTGCCACATCTGGCCCAATCCCAGCGATTTGGAGAGACAAGTCAGGTACCAAGAACTGGGAAGAGGGATCAGAATTTCCCTCCTGTTTTCATGCCTGCAGGACATGAGTACCAAAGGGAAAGTTATGGTGTTATGAACGTCAGCAGCCGAAACACAGATGGAGACACTGTCCTTATAACATACTGGGAAAAGGTGAACAATTGTATCAGAGCAACAACTTTCTGAATGACTGTTGCTTTTATTTTGCAGGCAGGAGTCAAGGGCTGGCACACCGCAGTGAACCCTTGCAGAATGATAAACCCATGTGGGATGATATAACCATCGCGGGACAGTCAGCCTCAATCCACAAGGCTCAGCTTGGGGTTGGGGGCATATGAAGAATAGCATGCTGGGACACCGGAGTTGGTTTTGGGTACTTACCTAGATGGGATGCCCAGAACACAGAAAAGACAGGGGAGAGAAATAATTCCTGGTTTAATGTCTCCCCCCCATATGATAGATGGTAGCAGCCCTGGATAGTGGTATCCATTCGGATACACACAGGGAATGCCGGGTCTTGTAGTCCAGTAGCACCTGGATAGTGGTATCCATTCAGATACACACAGGGAATGCCGGGTCTTGTAGTCCAGTAGCACAGCCCTGCTGAGGAACATGGGTGCCGCTAGGAGGTGCTGCAGGGAGTTAAGGTGCACACACACACTAGGCATGTTTATTCTGTACCGTGCCCAAGTGTGAATGTCCCCACTTCCTATTCTTGTGCTGGCTTGCACTCACACTGTGCTTAATGTTCTGGTTCCCGGACACACTTTCATCATGACCATGTGACTTTACGTAAAGCCAAAACAAGATCAAAACACAGAATGAGAGCATGCATTTCAAAATGATTTTACTTATTTTGTGTTTTTTTTATTAGTCATATAGGGCAGGATAACGCTCTATCCTATTACAGATTTACTGAGTGTGCAGTGCAGCATTTTGCTGTTAATCATTCTGTACATACAAGACAATTTTTACAGAGACAAATGAGTTTAAAGGAGAAATTTACAGCTTTTCTTGCCAACTACAATGCATCTTAATCTGTAAGGTGAGAATAAAAAACTTTTTTAACTCAAATGATATGAAATGAAATAAGAATTGCGCTATCTGACTTGTTACATCATTGATGTCATGACTGTTTTCCATGCTCAGGCACGTTTAGCGATCACACTGTTTATGAATCCTACTGAACTTTGCCTGGGCACACCTCTTCCAAGCGGGCCAGGGCATGGTATGGTTGGGGAGGTTACATGCAAACATGCTCAGGCATGTAACAAATTGCTAGTGTGAGTACCCCCTTAAACTCCCTATTATATGGGACTTCTACAGTATATGGGCCAGATGTGCTTCCAATGGGCAAAGCCCTGGCACTAGAAGTACTCCTGGGTCATCCATAAAAGGGACCACAATGCCTTGTCCAGGTGAGTTGGCAGTGGAGGCAGGCAACACTCGCCTGGAGAAATAGAGGTGTGGAGAGAAGAAAGAGACAGACAGAGAGAGATAGAAGGAAGAAGAGACACTTGTTGAATTGTTGTACAAAAACGTATTTTTGTAATAAACCTCCCTTTTTATTTGAACCGGGGACTGTGTTGTGCATGTATGTTTAAAGTTTGGTGCACAGTGGTGCCCCCTAGCCTTCACACTATTTTAAAATACTGTATTTGTAAATCTAATTGAAATCTTAAAAAGCATTTCAACCATTGGACTTCAACTTGCTTTTATACAATCTGGAGGAAGATGTGATAATGTGCAAGTACAGCTGCAGCAAGCAATTAAAAAAGATTTTGTGGCTTGATCACAAGTTTCTAACGTGAAAATCGAATAGCACACTCCCGACAGCAAATGACAGGCAGCAGGCTGCAACAGTGTATTGGCTGAAGGCCAAGTGCAAAAAAATCTTCTTTGGTAAAAGGTTTCTAGACACAAATAAGACAAGTGATGATGCAAAAAGATATGAACTTTCAGTTAAAATAAACTCAGCATATTACTTAGCAAAGAAAGAAGTGAGTTTCACACAAATGAAACCATTTGTTTTGCTGCAAAAGGAAAATAGTCTGGACTAGTGGTGTGCGACATTGGCAAAAAAATGATATTTTTCTGGGACTTTAATGATAATAACGATAATTAAACTATATTTTACATTCTTTAAAAATGTGTTTGTAAATGTCTTATTGATATAGCTTTGTCTTGCTAATAGGATATTAATCATAGCTTACCAATGAGATTAATTGAAACAACGGTTAAGGAAAACAGGTCTTTCTTATTTACTTAAAACTAAAGTAAAATAACAGAAAAATCAAATCACCAATCAAAGTATTACTGAGATCAAACAGTGCAAGTATGAGTAAACCATTTCAAAGTGGCTTACAGGATTTACACACAAAATTGCACTAAGACCAACAAAACCATTATAACGAGAGCTTTTTAAACAGAAACTTAATTCTTAATGTAAACAAAATATGAATCCAAAGGGAATAAAATTCTAATCATAATTGAACTACAATGAACATTACAGTCTGGATAAGCATAAACTACTCTGCTGTGAGGTGAATTGTGCAGCCTAAAAGCAAGAACAAAAATCTAATATACTGCACCATAGTGTAAAAGTCCAAAGTTCTATCAAATGCTGCGCCGGAATAAACTATAGCACTTGTAAACAAGTCCTGTCATATATTGTACAAAGATACAAAAAAACAAATCTATACACTTTTAAACAAATTACTAACTTGAAGTTCTGTCCAATATTGCATAAAGATATCAGAAAAAAAAATAAAACAACTGTAAAATTCTACTGAAGAAATTAAGTTGTGTGACAGAAACACCAGTCTGTCCACAGCAACTGGCTTCAGAGGAGCTCAGTCACTATTAGAAAATTTTCTCTGGTCCTGAAAGCCGTCTCTAAAGGGCTGCTGGGGGCAGAGATGCACAAGTACTTTTTTGCAAGTTTCCCCAATTTGTGGAAAAGTACTTCTTTTTTTTTCATCACTCAAGTGAATTTACATCACTGTCCACCTAAGGTATCATCAATTACATCTTGCTCTCTTTTTCAATGGCAGTGTACATAGCTACCAACATCTTCCAAAAAGACTTTGTTTTTTTTTTTCCTCCTTTGTGTCATCACTTGCTCCAACTCTTGCAGCCATGGCGGTGGGATGGAGTGAGGCGAGAAGGTGGGGATCTGTCCAAGTGTTTTAAATAATGAAAGAAAAGAATGTGCTTTGGAATCAAATATCCCAAACCAAGACGGCTTGTGAAATAAAATGTGCCCAATAGGCATATGCTTCTTTAAGTAAATTAAGTGGATAGGACTGGCAAGCTTTGTTGGGCTGAATGGCCTGTTATTGCCTAGATTGTTCTAATGTCCTTTCAGAAATAAAAACAATCCATTCAAAGGAATTACATAATTTGTTCGAACGGATTAATAATTCATACGAACTGATTTTTTTTTTTTTGCCTGACACCTACAGGCCTCCCTACTTGACCAATTTCACTTAAACTGAGGAACAATACTTTTTGCCACACTAGCTCCATATGCTTTGACTCAATCTCAGTTTATTACCTGCAGCACTATAAACTATGTTCAGTTACATTTGCCTTACAATTACAGGAAAAATGTATTACTATTTATTTTCAATGTATTATTATAGAAATGTTTTATAAAAATCTATATTTTGTTTAAAAAAATCTATTAGTTTATTTAAAAAAATACATTTCTGAAATTTTTACACAGACCTGTTTAATTGCTGAAAAGTTCCATTTAATACACTTTGTGTTTTTAACTGCAAATTAATTTCTTTAACAATCCAACTAGTCGATTAATCAATAAAATAATCAACAGGTTAATCAATTATTAAAATAATCATTAGTTGCATCCCTATTTAATGATATCTTAAAACGAGTCACTGCTTAATTTAAGATATCTTAACATGTACTTAAAAATATCTTGAATATTATCTCAAATTCATTTCCAGATATCTCAAAATAGCATCCTGCCTATTTTCAGATATCTGATATGCATTTCAAGATACCTCAAAGTACCTTTCTGCTCATTTCAGGATATCTCAAATGCATTTCATGATATTTTAAAATAGATAGGATGTCGAATTGGAAGAGTAGGAAATTTTATAAGAAGTAATTTTGAGGTATCTCAAGATGAATTTCAAGAAAGATATCCAGAAATAAGTTTCAGATATCTTAAAAAGTGAACTGTATTTTAAGATATCTGAAATTCATTTAGAGATATCCGTAGCTGCGTTTTCCCAAAGTTTCTAAAATTCTGCAGCTCAAACTAAAAAAAAATGTGATTCAGCAAAGGCCTGACACGCAGAAATGATTCCACAGACAAAATATCTTCGTTTTTAAAAGTTTAGTTAAGTTTCAAAGTAAAACAGTTCACACAAAAAAAGAAGAAAAATTAAAATAGCAAAAAAAAGGAAAAAATTATAATAAGAAAAATGTAGTTCTGAGCTTAATCTTGTTACAACTTAAATCGTTATTAATTTCTTATAATTTCTGAACCATTTCAAAACGGTCAGAAAACTGTATGCTTATCCCATTTCTAAACTTAAAATGGGTTTATCAAGTCCCTCTTTACTGGGACCTGTTCTAAACACAACTGAGTTTATTATCACACTGTTTCTCAGTTATAGCAAGAAGATTCTATCTCTTACTAACTTATAGGGGGAAAAAGATTATACCATTGTCTATGACTATAGAAGAAATTATGTTCTATTCAAATAAAGCAAGCATTAATATGAGTTTAACTCAAAACTTTAACTTTCTAAAATTGGCTCTTACATTTCCGGCCCCTAATTGGCTATGCAGGAGCGGAGACAATTACTATACTTTACTTCAATATGAGCCAGTTAACTATTGTTTTCAAATTACTAACATTAACACTGCAAACAAACACTTTAAAAATTTCATATTTCAAACATTGGCTGTTTCTTGAAGCAGGCACAGTTTGTTCACGGGTCTGTCCAGTGTGCTGGTTTTGGTCTGCACACAAACTCTTCTGACTGCACCTTTGGCATCTGGCATTGTCTTGATGACTCGACCCATTACCCAGGAATTGCGAGGTGTAGCTTTATCTACAATTAAAACAACGTCCCCTGGTTCAAAATTTCTTCTTGGTGCTAGCCATTTTTGATGTTCTTGAAGTATTGGCAAATACTCTTTAGTCCATCTTTTCCAAAACAAATCAGCCATATATTGAATTTGTTTCCAGCGTCTTCTTGGGTATGGTTCATTTTCTGAAACGAGTTCGGGTGGTAATTTAGGTTTTGTCTTCAGTAACAACAAGTGATTGGGTGTGAGTGGTTCCAAATCATTTGGGTCATCTGATGTCTTTGTAAGGGGTCTGTTATTGAGTATTGATTCCACTCTACACATCATTGTAGGAAGGTTTTCATCATCGAGTGTTTGTTGGTTTAGTGTTGAATTTAAGATCTTTCTTATGCTCCTTATTTGTCTTTCCCACACTCCACCTTGATGAGAAGCTGATGGTGGATTGAAAATCCATTTGATTTGTTCTTGCATCATTGCGTCACTGATTTTTTTGTGTTCCAACTTTTTAATAGCTTCTCGTAGCTCTCTTTCTGCTCCTACAAAATTTGTTCCATTGTCTGAGCGCATGATTTTAACTTGTCCTCTTCTATCGGTAAATCGGAGTATGGCTTGGATACAAGAATCAGTGTCTAAGCTATGTGCAATCTCTATGTGCGCAGCTCTGGTTGTTAAACATGTGAAGATTACTCCGTACCTCTTAACTAGGCTTCTTCCTCTTTTGACTAGGAAGGGGCCAAAATAATCTACTCCAAAATTTGTAAACGGTGGTTGGTTTGGTGTTAGGCGATCTTCTGGCAAATCTGCCATTTTTTGTTCACCTACTTTTGCGGTGTATCTTCTGCACGTTGTGCACTTTGAAATTATTTTTCTGATAGCTGAGTTTGCTTGAGGTATCCAGTATTTCTGGCGTAACTGTGCGAGCACATAGTTGCGCCCACAATGTCCAATTTGTTTATGAATGTGCTGCAATATAAGAGAAGCGACATGTGAATGCTTGTGTAGAATTGCAGGATGTTTAGCTTCTTTGGGCATTGCAGCTTTGCAGAGTCTTCCTCCAACTCTCAGAATTCCATCTTGTATGATCGGGTCAAGTTTATAGATTTGACTGTTCTTTTTAACACAAGTCTTTTTCTTTAAAGCCTTTAATTCCTCTGGAAATTCTTGCTGTTGACTGAGGCGGATAAGCTCTGTTTCGGCTTTAACTAAATCGTCTAGAGAAACTGGATTTGTTTTTAGAGTCAGTTTATACATTTTCATGTGCTTTGCAATGAGTGATTTTTGTTCTTCTGGATTACTTTTAGTCTGACTGACTTCTAGTTGGAATGTTTTTCTTTCATTTCTTATGTTCAGCATTAAGTCTTTAAACTTGAGGAACCAAGCCACTGCTTTCTTCAAGCGATGCCAATCTGAAAAATAGGTGATTAGTTTGTTGATGGGCTCGGTTGCTTCCTCTATTTTTGTCACGTTAACTGCACAAGTTTTAACTTCTGGATCATCTTCAATGAGTGGATCATTCAGTCGATCTGGTCTTTTTGGCCACTCCTTTTCAGGCTTCAATAAGAAACTTGGACCTTGTGACCATGTGGTGCTTTTGAGAAAGTTTTCTATGTTTAGCCCCCTGGATGCTTGATCAGCCGGGTTAAGAGCAGATGTGACATACTTCCATTGTGAAGGCTGTGAATGATCTCTGATCACGGAGATTCTGTTGGCAACAAAGGTCTTGAACCGAGTGCTTTCATTTGAAATGTATTTTAGCACCGTGGTGCTGTCAGTCCAAAATGTAGATTCTTCTAAGGGCATTTGAAGCTCACCTTTAAACATTTTGTCCATTTTAATTGCCACAACGGCTGCTGTCAGCTCCAATCTTGGGATCGTGACCTCTTTCAATGGTGCAACTCTTGACTTGCCCATCAGGAATGAACAATGCTTTTTGCCCTCTTCGTTGGTTAAGACAAGGTAAGTGACAGTGCCATATCCATCTTCACTAGCATCTGCAAAATGGTGCATTTGTGCTATCTTTATGGTTCCAAACCCAGTAGGTTTGAAGCATCTGTTCACTTTATAGTCTGTAAGTGACTGCAAATCCTCCATCCACTTTTTCCATTTCTGAATGTGTTTGACTTCTACTTCTTCATCCCACCCAAATTTATCTTTGCATAAGTCTCTTAGAATAAGCTTAGCTGGCAGTAAGGCAGGTGCTAAAAAACCAAGTGGATCATAAACTGAGCTAACAACAGACAGAATACCACGCCTTGTAGCAGGCTTGCTTTGTAACTTAATCTGAAATTTGAAACTGTCCGTTTCTGTGCATCACTGGACACCTAGGGCACGCTCTGTGGGAAGGAGACTGTGGTTCAAGTCTAAATCCTTTTGTTCATGAGCTCTGTCTTCTTCAGGAATAGACAATAAAACTTCTCTGTTGTTACTCACCCACTTAGTCAAGTGAAATCCCCCTTTTAGGCATAGAGCTTGGAGGTCCTTTGCCAGCTTTATAGCCTGTTCCTCTGTTGTCACTGACCTTAAGCAGTCATCCACATAGAAGTTATTGAGAACGGTGTTAACAGCTTCCTCAGGAAATGTATCCCTGGCATCTTCGGCTGTTCTACGCAAAGCATAAGAAGCACAACTGGGTGAAGAAGTAGCACCAAAAAGATGTACTGTCATTTTGTATTCTTCAAGGTCTTTACTTAGATTACCTTCAGGCCACCATAAAAAATGTAAAAGATCAGTGTCTTTATCTGGTACTTTAACTTGGTAGAACATTGACTTAATGTCTGCCATTAGTGCTACTGGCTCCTTTCTGAATCTTGTAAGGACGCCAATGAGTGTGTTAGTTAGGTCAGGGCCTTTTAATAATTGCTCATTAAGTGAGATTCCCTGGTAGGTGACAGTGCAGTCAAAGACTACTCGAATTTTATTTTTCTTTGGATGATACACACCATGATGTGGGATGTACCACACTCTGCCTTTGTTGCAATTTAGGTTTTCTTTGGGTACCTTAACAGCGTAACCCTTGTCTATAATGTCTTTCATGAAGGCTTTATAGTCTCCATGGAAACCTGAATTTTTGTTCAGTTTTCTTTTGAGTCCAATAGCACGCTGTTCAGCAATACAGCGATTGTTTGGCATTTTCAGTGTTCCATCCTTCAAAGGTAAATTTAAAGAGTAATGGCCACCTACCAGACTCGCAGATTCTGAGGCTATGCGCATGAACTTGATGTCCTCCTGTGACATCTCCTCCTTTTCTTCAGAGCTGCGTTCTGGAAAATCTGTGTTATACTGTTGCAGCAACATATCCTCAAGCTCTGTTATTGACACACGATTGATTGAATGTTTGTGTATCTTACCACTTTGTTTTGTGAGGTCATCTATCTTTTTGTATGGTCCACCAACTACCCATCCAAGTGCAGTCTTCATAGCATAGGGTCCACCTCCTTGGCTATATATGGTTCGTGACTCCTTGAAGATTTCTGGATAGTTGATTCCTATTAAAAGATCAACTTCAGAGTCAATATGAGTTAGACATACCTCTTTAAGATATGCCCACTTATCAATATCTTCTTGTAGTGGAATATTTTCTCTGTCCACTGGAATGGAGACCTCTGTAAAGACCTTTGGCAAATCAAAATATTTATCATCATTGAGACCACAGACTTGTAAATCTGATAAGACAGAACTTTGAGTTAGCACTTTTGAATCATCATCACAGTTATTCATAGTTTTGAGAAATACTTGAGTTCTCCTCCCTTGAAGGTTTAATTGTCTCTGGAGCCTTTCTGTGCGAATTGTTACTGTGCTGCTGAGGTCTATAAATGTTGTGTCTACATACCTTTCACTTTTCTTTTACCTTAATGGGAACCACGTACAGTGCACCCCAGTAAAGGCACAAGTCCCAGTTTTGGTTTCCCTTTCAGCAGGTGTCACTCCAGCCTCTTTTAATATGCAAGATATCTGGGTGCTGAAAAGAACACATCTGACATTTCATTCTTTCTTTACAGTTCTTACCAAGGTGTCCCTGTTTGAGACAACGAAAACATAAACCTTTAGATTTTAAAAAGTCAATTCTTTCTTTATGCGGCAATTCTTTGATTTTACTACATTCAGCAAGGATATGCTGCCCATTGCAGAATACACAAGGATTTTTAAATGCACATGTATCATTAACAGTCTTTTTGACAGAGATTTCTTGAGTCTCCTTTTCAGCAGCATCAGAAATACTTGTAGTGAAAATACCTCCCGATCTCTGTCCGTACTTCTGAGGAGGCCTGGCTTTCTCGGTCTTTTCTTTTTTCTCTATACAAGTGTTGCCTTGTGAAACGGAACTGTACACAGGGTCTAGAAGCATTGCAGCTTCGTCACGCAAAAAATTAATTAGTTCAGGCATGCCAGGTCTCGTTTTATTTTCTCTTATAAGCTTATAAGCATACCTCATCCATTCGTTTCTCAGAGAGAATGGAAATTTCTTAAGCACAGCACGCACATTATGACTGTTACTGAATTCTCCACCGTTCCCTGAATCATTCATAGTGTTCATGCAGATTGAGAGGAAGTTAGCGTAATCTCTTAGAGCTTCCCCGTCGTTTTGCTTTATTTGAGGCCATTTCAATGCTTTATTCAGATATGCGTCTGCTACGAATAACTCATTGCCGTAATATCTTTCAAGCAACATTCTGGCTTCTAAGTACCCTGCTTCTGGTAACATTAGTGAACAGCCTTTAATCATTTCTTGGGGTGAACCTCTGGTGTACTGGATCAGGTAATCTAATTTATCTTGAGGGTTTTCTAGCACATCCCCAACAGCGCGATCAAAAGCCCTAATAAAGTTTGCATAAGCCAACAGGTCACCTGCAAATAAAGGGACCTGCCTGTGCGGCACTTCACCATTGGTTAGCGATTTCACCATTTCAGTGACTGCTTTCTGACACTCAGCTTGATTCTTCTGATATTCGGCTTGATTTCGTACTAATACATCTAGTATATCATTTCTGGAGCTTTGAGTGCCGGTTTGTGCACTAGTTGTGGGTTGTTCTTGCTTTTCTACTTTAGCTTTAAGTTCATGTAACATTTGTAGAATACTATCAAGTTCTGTGCGTTCAAGTGTGACTGTCGATGAGGGTGATGATGCCGCTGCAGCGCTTTTCTGGGCTAAAGAGTCACATTTAATTTCCAAAGCGCGCTTTAACTGCGGAGAAGTCTTACGTGTCTTTGACTTTGAGCGATTCCGTTCTTGCAATTGCATCTCTTCGAATTGGTTAACTAGCTGCTCGTCGGATTTATGTGTCAACAGTCTATTTGCATCTTTCAGCCATAGCTTTGTAACATTAATAAATTCGTTCCAATTCTTAGAACTTTCGGCGAATGTCGTTTTCCGTTTCTTAATCGCGCCTTCTTTATTCAACATTGATATTAGCCTTTGATTCAAATCTTCTATCTCACTGTGCGTTTCGCAAAAAATTTCAAGTCTTTCAGCTACTTCTAAATGATTTTCTGGAGTATCTTTAAGACTTTCTATTTCAGCTTTAAGCACAGAAAGTTTATCTTTCCTCTGACTTATATGACCTTTAAGATCTCCGATTATATTCTCTGGCTTAGAGTCAGTACTCAATTCACTACTAATTTCACTGGAATTATGCTTAGACATTGCCATGATAACACCTCAAAAGACTGACAGCTGGTTCTCTTGTCAGCAACAAACGTCACAACAGGAACGTTCAAACAAAGCAGATACTTCCTTATAGCGAGGCTTCAAGAACTCAGGCAAAAGCAAAAGCGATCATCCACAAAGTCTTTATAATATCACAGTCTCTTAAAATCTTCTCAAGTTCAGGTGCGGCGACCTTGCTTTCATTACGATAACGCAGAGATAGAAGGTAAGAGCACAGAACCTCGTGATGACTCAGTTCTTTTTCTTTCCTTGACGAGTTCAGGAGCAGAAGCGTCCTCTGTCCTCAGATGGTAGATTCCAGTTTCAAGGCCTTAAAATGGCAAGTTTTCTGACGAAATTGTAGCTGCGTTTTCCCAAAGTTTCTAAAATTCTGCAGCTCAAACTAAAAAAAAAATGGGATTCAGCAAAGGCCTGACGCGCAGAAATGATTCCACAGACAAAATATCTTCGTTTTTAAAAGTTTACTTAAGTTTCAAAGTAAAACAGTTCACATAAAAAAAGAAGAAAAATTAAAATAGCAAAAAAAAGGAAAAAATTATAATAAGAAAAATGTAGTTCTGAGCTTAATCTTGTTACAACTTAAATCGTTATTAATTAATTTCTTATAATTTCTGAACCATTTCAAAACGGTCAGAAATCTGTATGCTTATCCCATTTCTAAACTTAAAATGGGTTTATCAAGTCCCTCTTTACTGGGACCTGTTCTAAACACAACTGAGTTTATTATCACACTGTTTCTCAGTTATAGCAAGAAGATTCTATCTCTTACTAACTTATAGGGGGAAAAAAACTATACCATTGTCTATGACTATAGAAGAAATTATGTTCTATTCAAATAAAGCAAAAATTAATATGAGTTTAACTCAAAACTTTAACTTTCTAAAATTGGCTCTTACAATATCTTTAAATGTTAATTTGGCTTTCCATGCATATGCATTTCTTCCTATATTCTGTAAGTACTGTATTCTGTTACCCTGTATGACAATTATAAATTGATCCAGTATGAGCATGCCCTTTGATAGACTGGCTTTCTCTCTGGTGTTAGTTTCTGCTGTCTGCTCATTGCTGCCACTCTATGCTCAGGATTCATGTAAAAACTAACAGGTAAAAGTAGGCTTTCGTAAATTTTAATAATGATTCATTTTAGACATCTTTATCTTAAACTACTTACAATTGACTATGGACAGATGAGATCTAATAATGTTTGAAGGTTCTGGTCATTGAGTATGACAGTTTTTACATTTCACAATATGCATAATTTGTCAACTAAACATATTTTAATAATAATAGCAATGATATATTTTATATATTGTTTAATAAATAATGGATTTGATTAATGGGTGCTATAAATGTGGCAAGAAGTCATTAAAAATAATCTATTTTCTTGTTTTACAGCATCTCAACAGGAGAATAAGATGACTTCCAGTGTATCTCAAATACTGAAAAATATTTATATTCAGCATGGAATTAAAGGATTATACAGTGGCATGGGGGCCAGTTTTGTCAGAGCATTTCCGTGTGCATGTTTAAAGCACATAGTTAGTTCAAATCTAGTCATTTTATTTCATTTAAATGTATAGTAAAGCTTACTGGTGTATTCTGTAAACATACAATAAGTGGAATAGAAAAGCATAGACCAAAATATAAATATTTCCATAATTTTGTTATATATATCCAGATTTCCATTTTTTCTGTTTGAACTGAATATTGAAATGCAGTCCTGTTTGGCACAAATGGTATACTGTGTATAATGTGGTTAATCTAGGGTTGCCAGATTACAGAATTAGAAATGCAGGACTATACTTAAAATCTCTCCCTATATTACTATATATATATATAAATTTATACATGCCCCCTACACACCCAGACCAATATATTTTACAAAAGTAGGGACATAAGTTAAAAACATAAAGCAAGGATTTTAATAGGTTATGAGGGAAACAACAGTAAAATCATTTGAAAATTATTTACGAAAAGTGCAATTACATACACCGCAGTTTGTTTCAAAACAGCTTCTGCCTTGTTTGATAAATGTCCATTCGTTGGAATATTCATCACGATATTTACACTTACGTTTTGGCATCTTGGGATGGATGGATGGATTAGTTTTTAAGTTAGGAAAAAAGTAGGCTGTGGCAAGTAATAACAACACACTTTGTTGACCCTGTATGTTGTAATGCTGATACAGAACTGCACAGCTGTGTGGCTGGAGAGCAAAACGGTAACAGTGTCACTGTCCTCAGCCAACCATAGCAACTGTACAAGTTGCAAACAGGCAGCAAACACTAGTTTTCTCGTTACATTTGGGTTATTTTCATCAAGAGAATCTGAGAAAAAAAAGTATAATTACATATAAAGTTACAACTAAGTACTGTAAGAAGGTAGTAAAAATATATTTTTATTATGAAATTTGAAAATGAAATAAATATGGGACATTTGGGTGTTCTTGAATGGTCAGTACGGGACAGGGGACAAAATTATCAAATACATCTGGCAACCCTAGGTTAATCCCCTAATTGGCAACAGGTACAAGAAGCAGAATTAGTATTAATAGGGAATGGGGTAGGGATAATGAACATCTCTAAGTATAAGCATTGTGAGCAGGTGCTGCAAGCAAGCAAACCAACAGGATGCCATGGGCTAGACAAAGTCTTGAAAATTACTTCTAGTCAAGACAGTGTTACAGTAACATCAGAAAAAGCCCTGTAGGTTCTAGTGTGAAAGCACAGGGGTAGCAATGGGGTACTATAGCTTGTATGTGTGCTGTGTGAAGTGAAAGGGTATTACACCAGGCCATAAGCATGAATGTGTGACAGAGATGGCCTGTGAAATTGTGTCATGTCTTCTTTAGAGGTCACACGACCCAGTACTAGACAAGGATGGCTGGTACTCTGACAAAAGAGAACTTGAGCCCAGGGAGAAGATGTTGGAGGTGATAACACATTCTGGCTGCTACAGAGCACATGGTTATTAAAGAAATTGTATGGGAGCGTAACATCCCTCTATTAGAGAACGCATCACGGCAAATGCCTTGAACACTTTGCCCTTTAAACACAGCAAATGTTTAAGGGATGCAGAGGTACCAGCAGCTACCAGCAGTGTTCTGCCAGAAGACTGGAATACTGGCAGGTCATTAAAGTAAATGAAGTGGACGAGGAGATGAAAACATAAGTCAGAACAGGCTTGTGTGAAACCAAGGACTGCTAAACACTACATGCAAACTCAATAAATGAGTCAAAAATAAGAACCAAAAGTCAAAGTCAAAAATTCACAAACAAATTAATTCTCATGATAAGTTTGTTTTGAGTGTATCCATAATGTCAGCTTACATAAAATTGCCAAAACAGCACTAGCTCTGGGGAACACCTCCTAATGGCATGCCATCACAACAGGGCTTCAAAACAGTGACTTCCACGCAATATTAAAAAGGCATCATAATATAATCAAAGCAAAACAATAAAATAAATATACCTATCTAATAACAAATTACTAGAAAAATATAAAAATGAAACCAAATTTTCCATTATTCTACATCCCAATAAACATTAATTGAGCCAAAACAAAAATTTCTTAAGCTCAGAAAAAAATTATAAATTATTGCTCAATCTACCACTTAATAACAAGTATGTGTGTGTTTTTGGTGAAGGGGGTGGTGGGCAGGCAGCCTGGTGTTTCCAAAACAAATTTAAGACATCCCTGAACCTGCAAGGGATTCCAGGGATTAGCAGTAAGGGATCGTGGGATGGGGTTTAAAATAGCCAAAGTGTCAAATACTAATTGAGTACAGAGTCAGAAAAGGAGTGGTGAACAATTATTTTATAGAGGGAGGTGAGGTTCAAAGAGAAAAAGAGAGAAGAAAAGAAGGAGAGACACACAGCTCTGTTTACTACTGTTTATTAAAAGAGCGATACACAAAACCAGTGGGCAAAAAGAGGTGAACATTTGTGTATTGTGTACATTTTGACTAGTATTTTGGCAAGCCATACAACTGGATAGGCAGGGGTTTAATATTGAAAGAACCATTCCTGTAAGGAGAGGATTTTTTTTGCCTTTGTTTATTTGTACCTTGTCTTCTTCCAGTAATCATTAAATTTACTTTTGTTAATAAAAGTGCCTCTTTCTTCTTAATCTTTTGCCATTTTTGTATTTGTTTAGGACCAAAGGACTGCCAAAAGGTCCACCTCCTATCACAACATAAAATGTATACCTGTATATTGGATATCCAAAGTATATACACACTTATTGAAAGTCCAGCTTTTATTAATGTAGAAGATGAAATCAAGTCCTTCTTTCACTTTTTAGTGAAAAACAAATGAATGATGAAAAAAATACATCTTTCAGAGACTTGGTAGCACAGGATTTCACACTTTATAAATAGGCTTGTAAATTTCACTTAAATTCAATTAATTCTTATATCCCCTCCTCAAACTGCCACCTTATCGTGGTGGAGGGGTTTGCGTGTCCCAGTGATCCTAGGAGCTCTGTTGTCCGGGGCTTTATGCCCCTAGTAGGGTCACGCAAGGCAAACTGGTCCTAGGTGAGGGATGAGACAAAGTGCGGTTCAAAAAGACCTTCTATGATGAACAAAAATTTTTGGACGCCGTTTTCCCTCACCCGGACGCGGGTCACCGGGGCCCCCCTCTGGAGCCAGGCCTGGAGGTGGGGCTCGATGGCGAGCGCCTGGTGGCCGGGCTTGCACCCATGGGGCTCGGCCGGGCACAGCCCGAAGAGGCAATGTGGGTCCCCCTTCCCATGGGCTCACCACCTATGGGAGGGGCCAAGGAGGTCGGGTGCAGTGTGAGTTGGGTGGTGGCCGAAGGCGGGGACCTTGGCGGTCCGATCCTCGGCTGCAGAAGCTGGCTCTTGGGACATGGAATGTCACCTCTCTGAAGGGGAAGGAACCTGAGCTAGTACATGAGGTTGAGAGGTTCCGGCTAGATATAGTCGGGCTCACCTCGAAGCACAGCTTGGACTCTGGAACCAATCTCCTTGAGAGGGGCTGGACTCTCTACCACTCTGGAGTTGCCCCCAGTGAGAGGCTCCGAGCAGGTATGGGCATACTTATTGCCCCCCGACTTGGAGCCTGTACATTGGGGTTTACCCCGGTGGACGAGAGGGTAGCCTCCCTCCGCCTTCGGGTGGGGGGACGGGTCCTAACTGTTGTTTGTGCGTATGCACCGAACAGCAGTTCGGTGTACCCACCCTTTTTGGAGTCCCTGGAGGGGGTGCTAGAGGGCATACCTTCTGGGGACTCCCTCGTACTGCTGGGGGACTTCAATGCTCACGTGGGCAATGACAGTGAGACCTGGAAGGGTGTGATTGGGAGAAATGGCCCCCCCGATCTGAACCCGAGCGGTGTTTTGTTATTGGACTTCTGTGCTCGTCACAGATTGTCCATAACGAACACCATGTTCAAGCATAAGGGTGTTCATATATGCACTTGGCACTAGGACACCCTAGGCCTCAGTTCGATGATTGACTTTGTGGTCGTGTCGTTGGACTTGCGGCCACATATCTTGGACACTCGGGTGAAGAGAGGGGCGGAGCTGTCAACTGATCACCACCTGGTGGTGAGTTGGCTTCGATGGTGGGGGAGGATGCCAGTCAGGCCTGGTAGGCCCAAACGTGTTGTGAGGGTCTGCTGGGAACGTCTGGCAGAGCCCCCTGTCAGAAGTAGCTTCAACTCCCACCTCCGGCAGAAATTTCGACCACATCCCGAGGGAGGTGGGGGACATTGAGTCAGAATGGGCCATGTTCCGTGCCTCTATTGTTGAGGCGGCTGACCAGAGCTGTGGCCGTAAGGTGGTCGGTGCCTGTCGTGGCGGCAATCCCTGAACCCGTTGGTGGACAACGGCGGTGAGGGATGCTGTCAAGCTGAAGAAGGAGTTCTACCGGTCCCTTTTGTCCTGTGGGACTCTGGAGGCAGCTAATAGGTACCGGCAGGCCAAGTGGAATGCGGCTTCGGTGGTTGCTGAGGCAAAAACTCAGGCATGGGAGGAGTTTGGGGAGGCCATGGAGAACGACTTTCGGATGGCTTCGAGGAGATTCTGGTCCACCGTCCGGCGTCTCAGGAGGGGGAAGCAGTGCAGTGTCAACACTGTATATGGTGGGGATGGTGCTTTGCTGACCTCGACTCGGGACGTTGTGGGTCGGTGGGGGGAGTACTTCGAAGACCTCCTCAATCCCACTAACATGCCTTCCAATGAGGAAGCAGAGCCTGGGGACTCGGAGGTGGGCTCCCCCATCTCTGGGACTGAGGTCACCGAGGTGATCAAAAAACTCCTTGGTGGCAGGGCCCCGGGGGTGGATGAGATATGCCTGGAGTTCCTCAAGGCTCTGGATGTTGTAGGGCTGTCTTGGTTGACACGTCTCTGCAACATTGCATGGACATCAGGGACAGTGCCTCTGGATTGGCAGACCGGGGTGGTGGTCCCCCTCTTTAAGAAGGGGGACCGGAGGGTGTGTTCCAACTACAGAGGGATCACACTCCTCAGCCTCCCTGGAAAAGTCTATTCGGGGGTCCTGGAGAGGAGGATCCGTCGTGTAGTCGAACCTCGGATTCAGGAGGAACAGTGTGGTTTTCGTCCTGGTCGCGGAACAGTGGACCAGCTCTAAACCCTTAGAAGAGTCCTGGAGGGTGCATGGGAGTTCGCCCAACCAGTCTACATGTGTTTTGTGGACTTGGAAAAGGCGCTCGACCGTTTCACTCGGGGAATCCTGTGGGGGGTGCTCCGGGAGTATGGGGTACCAGACCCCCTGATAAGGGCTGTTTGGTCCCTGTACAACCGGTGTCAGAGCTTGGTCCGCATTGCCGGCAGTAAGTCGAACCCGTTTCCAGTGAGAGTTGGACTCCGCCAGGGCTGCCCTTTGTCACCGATTCTGTTCATAACTTTTATGGACAGAATTTCTAGGCGCAGCCAGGGTGTTGAGGGGGTCCGGTTTGGTGGACTCAGGATTGGGTCACTGCTTTTTGCAGATGATGTTGTCCTGTTTGCTTCATCAGGCCGTGATCTTCAGCTCTCTCTGGATCGGTTCGCAGCTGAGTGTGAAGCGGCTGGGATGGGAATCAGCACCTCCAAATCCGAGACCATGGTCCTCAGCCGGAAAAGGGTGGAGTGCCCTCTCAGGGTTGGGAGCGAGATCCTGCCTCAAGTGGAGGAGTTCAAGTATCTCAGGGTCTTGTTCACGAGTGAGGGAAGAATGGAGCGTGAGATCGACAGGTGGACAGGTGCGGCGTCCGCAGTGATGCGGGCTCTGCATCGGTCTGTTGTGGTGAAAAAGGAGCTGAGCCGTAAGGCAAAGCTCTCAATTTACTAGTCGATCTATGTTCCTACCCTCACCTATGGTCATGAGCTATGGGTAGTGACCGAAAGAACGAGATCGCGAATACAAGCGGCTGAAATGAGTTTCCTCCGCAGGGTGTCTGGGCTCTCCCTTAAAGATAGGGTGAGAAGCTCAGTCATCCGGGAGGGGCTCAGAGTAGAGCCGCTGCTCCTCCGCATCGAGAGGAGTCAGATGAGGTGGCTCGGGCATCTGATTAGGATGCCTCCTGGACACCTCCCTGGTGAGGTGTTCCGGGCACGTCCAACCGGGAGGAGGCCCCGGGGAAGACCCAGGACACGCTGGAGGGACCATGTCTCCCGGCTGGCCTGGGAACGCCTTGGGATTCTCCCGGAAGAGCTAGAAGAATTGGCTGGAGAGAGGGAAGTCTGGGCATCTCTGCTCAAGCTGCTGCCCCCGCGACCCGACCTCGGATAAGCGGAGGAAAATGGATGGATGGATGGATGGAATAATTCTTATATAATGTCTGAGGCTCAATGTCATGGGACCATGGCAGAATTTTCTTTTATGTGTGCAGACTTCTCTAATATTAATATTGACTTACCTAACTAATAATGCCTATCTCTCTTTTGCTAGTGACTAGTGAGAATTTGAAGTTTACATATCATTCTTGTAACAAAAAAATCAATCAAAAGATGGAATGCTTCTGCCTGGTCTGCCTTGATTAACATCTGATATTGGTGATACATTCTGACATCATCATCATCTGACAAAATACAGCAATACAGACATAAACATTAAGTAAGCTGACAGCCTTAAAACCACCCACTGCAAGGAAAATATACTGGCAATAAACTGCTTAAACTTAAAGAGCAACACCTCATATTTAGATTTGAACTGTTATGCCTGTATCAAAAACAACAGACCTGTCCTGAAAAGGATAGTTTTAACAACTGCCTAAGCCCCAAAGAAGGAAACAAAAGTAGATGTCCTAAAAAGGATAATTAGAAAAAAACAAGTGTACCCTAAAAATGACAGAAAAGGATGATCATGAGATAAGGGGAAACAAGGGGAGACAAGAGGCAGAATAAAGTCCAGACCAGAAAGGCAAAGAATAAACTAACTAATCAAAAACTGTAGTCAAAAACCAAACAAAGACTGCAAAATCAAAAGAAACTCAAGAAATAGTAAATGAGGTTTAATTCAAATACTAGGATAAAGAGAAACTAGTGCTGCCGTTTTAATAGGTGCTGTACAATTAAGTCATGTGACACAACTCCTAGGACCCCCAGCAACCTGACATGTTGTGATGGTAATGGGTACAACAAAATGCCTGTGCCCATAAAAAGTAGAATGGCACTACATTAAAATTGAAAATAAATTAAAAAATACGAACATTTCAAAATACTGTATACATTTTTAGCATAATGACACAAATTACTTAGATGTGAAAAAGGACAAGCAAAAGTAACACAGAAAGAACATGCAGATGATACACTTCCCATGACTAGAACACAAGTCTCTGGGGCTGTCAGGTAGCAGAGCTAACCACCAGGTGTTCAAGCATTTTCTGGACAGCATTAGGCCAGCAAACAATTTAAAAAACAATTTTCTTATTTGAAGGAAAGGCATATAATTGCTGGATTCTTCTCCATGATGAGGAAGTAGCATGTGTAAGGCTTTTTCATTGTGTCATTGGTAAGTCCCAAAATTGTAATCATTTTGCAAATTCAAAAGCACTTACTGAAGTCCACAACTGTATAAACTGAAGTAAAACAGGTCCAGAAGTCCTTTTAGAAATATAATGTTCCTATTTACATTTCTTGCTGCAGCATTTTTGACTGAAAGGTAAACGTTAATGATTTGAACAGTTTATGAATAAATCCATCCATCCATCCATTATCCAACCCGCTATATATCCTAAAACAGGGTCACAGGGGTCTGCTGGAGCCAATCCCAGCCAACACAGGGTGCAAGGCAGGAACAAAGGTTTCTGAATAAAGTGAACTGTAATTAATTCTGCTTGAAAAAACACTGAAAAATGACTCCAGGATGCTGGCCATAATATACTTTTCCAGTCACATTCTGTTCAATGTCTCTCTTTTGCCCATTTTAATCTTTTCTTTTTATTTGCCAGTTTCAGGTATGAATTTTAATTTGAAACTCTGCCTCTTCAGCCAGCACCCCAGAGCCTTCTTTTCACTGTTGCAGATGACACTGGTATACGCAGGTGAGCAGAGAGCTGAGGAGACTTTGTGCCAGCAAAGCAGCGGGTCCAGATGGAGTTTCGCCACGACTGCTGAAGGTCTGTGCGCTGGAGCTGGGGAGTCCTCTACAGCGCATCTTCAACCTGAGCCTGGAACAGGGGAGAGTCCTGAGGCTTTGGAAAACATCTTGTATTACCCCAGTCCCAAAGGTATCACGTCCTAGTGAGCTGAACGACTTCCGGCCTGTCGCTCTGACGTCACATGTGATGAAGACCATGGAGCGGCTGCTGCTTCACCACCTGAGGCCACAGGTATGCCACGCCCTCGACCCTCTGCAGTTCGCATACCAGGAGAAGGTGGGAGCGGAGGACGCCATCATCTATATGCTATACTGATCCCTCTCCCACTTGGACAGAGGCAGTGGTGCTGTAAGAATTATGTTTCTGGACTTCTCTAGCACCTTCAACACCATCCAACCTCTGCTCCTTAGGGTCAAGCTGACAGAGATGGGAGTAGATTCATACCTAGTGGCATGGATCATGGACTATCTTACAAACAGACCTCAGTATGTGCATCTCGGGAACTGCAGGTGTGACATTGTGGTCAGCAACACAGGAGCGCCGCAGGGGACTGTACTTTCTCCGGTCCTGTTCAGCCTATATACATTGGACTTCCAATACAACTCGGAGTCCTGCCACGTGCAAAAGTTCGCTGACGACACTGCTATCGTGGGCTGCATCAGGAGTGGGCAGGAGGAGGAGTATAGGAACCTCATCAAGGACTTTGTTAAATGGTGCGACTCAAACCACCTACACCTGAACACCAGCAAAACCAAGGAGCTGGTGGTGGATTTTAGGAGGCCCAGGCCCCTCCTGGACCCTGTGATCATCAGAGGTGACTGTGTGCAGAGGGTACAGACCTATAAATACCTGGGAGTGCAGCTGGATGATAAATTAGACTGGACTGCCAATACTGATTCTCTGTGCAAGAGAGGACAGAGCCGGCTATACTTCCTTAGAAGACTGGCGTCCTTCAATATCTGCAATAAGATGCTGCAGATGTTCTATCAGACGGTTGTGGCAAGCGCCCTCTTCTATGCGGTGGTGTGCTGGGGAGGCAGCATTAAGAAGAAGGACGCCTCACGCCTGGACAAACTGGTGAGGAAAGCAGGCTCTATTGTAGGCATGGAGCTGGACAGTTTGACATCCATGGCAGAGCGACGGGCACTCAGCAGGCTCCTATCAATTATGGAGAATCCACTGCATCCACTAAACAGTGTCATCTCCAGACAGAGGAGCAGCTTCAGACTGCTGTCACTGTCCTGCTCCACTGACAGACTGAGGAGATCGTTCCTTCCCCAAACTATGCGACTCTTCAATTCCACCCAGGGGGTAAATGTTAACATTATTCAAAGTTATTGTCTGTTGCATTTTTATTACTCTTTAATTTAATATTGTTTTTTGTATCAGTATGCTGCTGCTGGAGTATGTGAATTTCCCCTTGGGATTAATAAAGTATCTATCTATCTATCTATCTATCTATCTATCTATCTATCTATCTATCTATCTATCTATCTATCTATCTATCTATCTATCTATCTATCTATCTATCTATCTATCTATCTATCTATCTATTTGGCATGTATTTAAGGAAGAAGGCAACGAATGACCTGTAAGGCTGTTTCTCAAACTTTTTCTGTTTCTCAACCTGTTTCTCAAACTATAGACTTTAATGTACTTATCCACTTATTCAGCTGTGCAATACTTTTGCTAAATATCATACTACTTTACTTAGTACCACAAAATGTAAGGAAAATATAAATGAATCATTAAGTAATTTGAAACATCAAAATATAAATCTGACATTTGAAGCTGATAAATCTGTTTGGACGCCATTAAAGGTGCTTGCAACCTCTTGATCTCATGTCCTAGGCTCATGTTATACACATAGGTGACCCTAAGAATTTATGACATAAATGAAAACTAGAAAATAAAGATGGCTTAAAGTTTAGCAGCTTTTAGGTGCAAAGCAGAAACAAGCCTTGGACCGGCTGACAGTCCATAACCGGGCCCATTCTTACAGCCTAAACAACACCAATTTGGAACTGCTTAATAATATAACATGCATGCCTTTGAAATGAAAGCCACAGTATCCGAAGAAAACCCATGATGACACACATAAGAGAACATATAAGTACCACATGGACCAGCAGGGTGGCTCACTGGCCACCATACCCTATCTATAAAAAGTAAAGTGCGCCTCAGTACTGTCTCTTACTTGGTGGGAAATCTTTTGAGTGATGGTTCATTCTCAACATATAGTACAATTAAACTGTACTTTTAAAAATAATTATTGTACTGTTAAAGGTAATTATTCTTCTTTGTACTAATCTTGAGTTTATCTACTTGTGATAACACTAGTTGCAATAATGCATAATAATAATAATACATTTTTAAATAGCACTTTTCCCATGATCAAAGAGCTTCACAGAAATTTGAAGTGAACAACAGAGCATATACAACATTGGATACAAATAACATCCACATAAAACATTAAATACAGTAAACACAAAGCCTTGAATTAGAATAAGAGACAATAAACCAGAATAAAGATACAAAATATACAAAATACTAAAAACAAACCCTCAAAAAATTAACATAATTTGTGATACAAACATACTGTAAGTCATCCTGAGCATCTAAACAAAGAGTGTAGACTGAAAGAAGGGTCAAAATGTCAGTGTAAATTTAATCTCTTCCTGAACAAAGGGGTTTTAAGTTGTTTTTTAAAAGAATTAATAGATTTATTTTATCTAATTAATTTAGGGAGGTTGTTCCAAATAATGGGTGCAACAGAGCTAAAGGCTCTCTCATCCATAGACTGCAAGTTAGTTTGTGGTGCAACAAATCATTGCCAGAATCAGTCGACCTTAGTGGGTGAACAGGAGCCTAGTGATTTAGAGGATACTGATATAGTCCAGTGCAAGGCCATTTAAAGCTTTATAGGTTAATAATAGAATTTTATACTCAATCCTGTTATGCACTTGCTGTTGCAGGTCTGTGTAAAGACTTTTGCAGTACTGCGTTGAACCAACTAGAGCTGTGGTAGCACATTAAAAGAGCACCTGTCAGTTATAGGGAGTTACAGTAGTCAAAGCAGGAATGTAATAAAAGCAAGAACAAGTTTCTCAGCATTAGAAAAGGAGAGCAATGAGCAAATTGGGATATGTTATGGAGGTAGAATTAAGAAAGTTTCTTCATGTGATTACTGTGGGCGGAATAAGAAAGGGAGGAATCAAAAATGACACCAAGATTTCTACCAGAAGGAGAAGATCTGATGATATCATCACCAAGTGTGACACCGCTAGCAATGGTTACTTTTCCATGTTCATAGCTTTTTATGCATAATACGATGGGAAACTGCCTCTCTGTTTTGAATAGCAGATACATATCTGTCTAATGAAGTCACTGGTGGAGTACTCAATAATGTGGCAAGAGCAAGTGTATCATCTAATAAACTGATCACTCAGAGTACAACACAAAATATGCATAAATCATTTAAATGAACATCTTTTTTTTGTTTATTATACAAGACATCTGAATTTCACTCAACAACAACAACAACATTTATTTATATAGCACATTTTCATACAAAAAGTAGCTTAAAGTGCTTTACATAATGAAGAAAAGAAAAATAAAAGACAAAATACAAAGTTAAAATAAGATAACATTAGTTAACACAGAAAAGGAGTAAGGTCCGATGGCCAGGGTGGACAGAAAAAACAAAAAAAAACTCCAGATGGCTGGAGAAAAAAATAAAATCTGTAGGGGTTCCAGGCCACGAGACCGCCCAGTCCCCCCTGGGCATTCTACCTAACATAAATGAAAATAGTCCTCTTTGTAGTTAGGGTTCTCACAGAGTCACTTGATGCTGATGGTCATACAGACTTCTGGCTTTTAATCCATCCATCATTGTTGGAACATCATGGAGCTTTGGGTAGATGGTGGTGGCACAAGCCACCACCAAAAGGACACCGGAAAAGGAAACAGAAGAGAGAGTAGGGGTTAGTACAGATTTTGAATGAATAGTTATTATAATGAATTGAATATACAGAGTATCAGGATTAAATTACAGTGAAGTTATGAGAAGGCCATGTTAAAATAATGTGTTTTCAGCAGTTTTTTAAAGTGCTCCACTGTATTAGCCTGGCGAATTCCTACTGGCAGGCTATTCCAGATTTTAGGTGCATAACAGCAGAAGGCCGCCTCACCACTTCTTTTAAGTTTTGCTCTTGGAATTCTAAGGAGACACTCAGTTGAGGATCTGAGGTTACGATTTGGAATATAAGGTGTCAGACATTCCGATATATAAGATGGAGCGAGATTATTTAAGGCTTTATAAACCATAAGCAGAATTTTCAAGTCAATTCTGAATGACACAGGTAACCAGTGTAGTGACATCAAAACTCAGAAACTCCATTCTTAACTTCTCTAGTTTTAAGACATATTTAGAGATAAAATATATTCTTTTGGGCTTTCCAGTAACATATCCATCCACGTTTCACCATTCTGTCTGTGGGTCTCAACCCTTTCACCTTCATCATTGTCACCTCTTCAACCACTGTAGCGAGATTCTTCATCAGCACATTAGCATACCCTATCATCTTTACATCAGTCTTCTCTCCAGGCTGAAAATGTTCTCTCTTTCACCTTGAATGCACTCATAATCTGTGATCTTTCTCTTTAATTCTGCCCTAATTTGGTTTTATTCTGGATTTATCTGTCACATTTGGTTTACATACACTTCTTCAGATAATCAGAATAAGATACATGTCCCAAAATTATAAAATACACTCATTATTTGTAAAATATTGCCAAATCATCAAGAAAACCAAATCTTAAAAATATCCAGTTCAAGTACACCAAGTTACCTGATCCTTATAAGATGATTTACTATGGGACTAACTTCAGATCCTTTCTGATTTCTGTGTCAAACTAGGGCTCTAGGAACCATTCTTTATATATTTTGGGAATGCCCCACTGTCGTTGCCCTTTGGTCTAAATTTGCTACCTTTACATCTTCTAGCATTTCTATGAATATACTTATAGTACCTCAGATAATTTTATTCTCTTCTTCTTCTTCTTTCAGCTGCTCCTATACCTAATCCCAATCTCTCACAGTTATACATAATAAAACCTATGTGACAATATCTGCCAAATCAGCCCTGGCCTCCTGCTAGAAATCACCAGATTCTTTCTCTGTTTTTGTTTGAAAGACAGTCTTTCTCAGTCTTTCCCAATCAAAGCTCTCAGCTGCTGTGATTAATGGAGCATCTGGAAACAATAATGTAAAATGGCATTGACTGCTAGATATAGTACAGCACCAAAAATCTGGTCTCGCAGGTTGATAACTGAAACTGTGTCCTGTAGGATTTAGGGTCTCCTGAACCAGCAGTGGCTCTTCTCTTCTCTATTGTCAGATCAGGTTTCTTGATCCTTACACAATGTGGGCATACATCAAAGGAATAGGGAGAGAGGGCATCAGAGGAGTTTTTATTTTTGTATTTTTATATATGATTATTTTATTTGAATAATTGTCATTGCACAGTTGTATTTGATCGGTATTCAATAAACACTTGATCACAAAAAAACTCATACACAATCTTTTAAATGTTGTCCTCTGGTACACTGACCTTCTCAGTGTCAAACGCATCATGCCAGAGATGATATTCAAAACCATGAGTCCATTATTTTTAATTCTACTTCCCCAAGAATAAGTCATTCACAGTCTGACTACTTATCTCATACTTTACAGCATATATTAAATATAAAAATAATAATTATTATATAACATCTACCTGAACATGGTGTAAAGAATTCGCGTGAAATGTTAAATTACAGTGATGTTAAATAGCGCAATACAATGAGCCCGCGCAATGAGCCCTTGCGAATGTAAAGCGCTCGCGAGACCTTGGCTGATAGTCTCGTTTGCTGTCCCGCCCCCGTGGCGCAGTAACACCAGTTTCTCTTGTCGAGGCGGCCATCTTCTGCTTTCTTGCACGAGTTGAGGAATTGCGGTAGAATAATATTTCGGAATGGCCGATTACTCGAGTGTTGCTCCTCCGTCTTCGGTGTCCGGTGGGGGTATGAACGACGCATTCAAGGACGCCTTGCAAAGAGCTAGACAGGTTGGTATTTTAAGATTCTAAGGCCTTTTGTGTGTGCGTGTTTTAACTAGACACTGCAGGGCCTTAGCATGCGGTTGGTGAACGCGTGGGCCTTGTTTAAACATTCAGAAAAATAAATATTATGATTGGCATACTGTATTCATTTTGCTGGACTGTTTTCATACTTTACAACAAGAATGAAGTGAATAATTTAAAACGCTATAGATCCAGTCTGCCGATAATCACACCCTTTTCCCATTTGTGTTGAACCATGCATGTATCGTTAGATACTAATCAAGTAGTATTGTAGAATTAATGCGTTGGCTTATAGTTAAACGTGTCCTTTAAGAAAATTATTTAACCATGGCCTTACCCCTTATGTAAGGAGACTTCTAAAGTCCTTTCTGTATTTTTACAAATGCCTTATTCTCTGCTGATTTTGCTTTTCTGTTTAATCACCGTATGTAAACGTATGCTTTAATTTATTGGGGTACAGTGTACCGACGTTATAAGAAGTGGTGTTTAAACACTAGGTTTAAATCCAGTATTGTTTTCAGCTGTGCCTTTATTTACAAAAGAGATTACAATTTTTATTTTGTCAGATTGCTGCGAAAATTGGTGGGGACGGAGGTGGCGCTCCTCCCCCGGCAAACACCAACGATTTTGGATATGGAGGTCAGAAGAGGCCTTTGGAAGATGCAGGTATGTTGTTGTAGATAAATTGTTTTGCAGTTATTTTCTGTGCGTTCAGATTTGTGTCATTATGCAGGTTTGTGTCAGTGTTACATTCTAGAAGAGAATGTTAAATCTTTATTGTTGTGCCACCGTTTTCTTAGCGTAGTTGGAAAGGGTAATAATTTATGTGACTCGGCGCGCTCAATTTCCGACTAAAAACTTTTGGCTACTCTTGAGTAAGATGCTTTGGTTATAGGTCTACTACATTTCTAATCGGTTTACCCAGTTCAGGGCAGAGATGGGGTGGTGTGTCTGCAGCCGCCACAAGGCGTAACAAAAAGGGCGCCCACGCACGCACGCACGCCTTAAATATGCCCACTACCCTTGCCTAATACCTTTTTGTGGCGTGGAGGGAAACGCAGAAATTGAACCTTAGACATGGTAGGAATGTGTGAGCTAGCACGGAATTTGTAAGCTGAACCATAAATAGAATTTTCAATTTTAGTTGTAATGACTAAAATATTTGCATATTGCATGTGCAGAAACTTAAGTGATTGAAGTTAAACAAGCTATCTTGTCATATGCAAGCAAAGTTTAGTTTTGCAAATGATTGTAAATCATGGCTGTATATGCATACATGTTATTAAACTCACTTTAGCTGTTTTAGTTTGTATTTCTGTAATCATTATGAAGTTAGTCAAACTTCATCATTTCATAAACACCCTTTCCTCATCTGTATATTAAACATTTCCTCTATGAACTAAAATGATTTTTTTTGTGTTTTCCACAGAGGGCATATGAAAAATACATGATTGTTATAATTACTTTAGCCTTTTAATGCACAATGCAGTGTTCCCTGTTATTGACTAGGAGAATTGTTTTGAGGACACATTTCTGAATATATTTTTGTTATTCTTGCCAAGTTAAGAGGAATCTATTGTTTAGAATATAAAAATAATTTGAGATCATTGATGATCCTTTAGTTCCAAAAAAACATTTTAAAACCTTTGGATGTTAAAACAGTTTCATATAAACACTAAATTCTGTATTGCCTTTTTGTGATTGCCAATTATGTAAATATTTTGTGGAAGGTACCTTTTTTTTCTTTAAATACAGTCTAATTTTAAAGGACATCACATACATTTCGTATCCAGAAAGGCAGCAATAACCATGCTTAGCCAGTTCATGACGTGTTCTTTTTATTTCGTGTATAGATGACTCTCCGACAAGTCTGGACAATAGAACACACTGGGAGGGATTGCCCTCTCCTTTCAAAGGCAGGAACCTTTTGCTTATTTAACCTGTTTATAAATGTCTAGTATTTGTCATAGTAAAGTTTTATTTTTGATTTCCTAAAAAAAAATTAAACCCTTTGACTTAAAAAAAAAAAAAAAACACATTAGCTATTGTATATTCATGTTAATCATATTTTACTCAAAACTAATTCATTGCTGCATGAACATGCAGATTTGTGTGAAGGAGATGATTTTTGGTTTGAAGGTTTCTAGTTGGATTTAAAATTTTACTTCATTTAAATTTTGGGCATAGTTTTAGAACATGCATCATTAAAGCACTTGGACTTGACATTATAGTAAACATCACATTTAATTAAAGGAAATATTTATGCCTGAAGTCCATTTTTTATAAAAAATGTAATTGATTTTTAATGTACAGTAAACATGGAAAATGCACTACTTGAAATAAAAATACATTTGGTTCTAATTAAACGGTATTTCCTCTTATTTCTGTCCCTTTCTCTGAGAGAGTGATTAATACAAATACTACAGGAATCATTGCCACCACATAAATTGTGACTGGAGTGGGGTTCACCCTTTTGAAAGCGGACATATTTGCTTGATTCCAGTTTAAGGAACTTTTTACATTTAATATGTTTTGGAAAATATTTAAGTTTTTTCCTTGCAGAGCCAGCAAGTCTTAAGACATGGTTACCAAATAGAGTATCTTAATACAAGTACAAACATTAATGTAAATTATTCATTTTTCAGAACAACCAGAAACAAAGAAGGTGGCCTCCCAGAATGATTGTGAGTATATTTGCCACCTTTGGGTAGACTAGCCAGTGTTATGTTTCCCATCTTTTGTGCGCTGAGTAAACCAGAGAAGTTTGCTACATCTGCCTAATTTTGTTTATCATTAGAGTGAAGTCAGTAAAAAGGGATGTTTTAGGTTAAAACCTCACAAATGATTATAGTTGGAATTTGTATTTGTATGTTTTGTGAAGTGTGGTCAATTTTCTTATTAAATGTATATATTAATATTATTTAAAATAGAGAATGGGAGGAATACTTAAAACAAGCGTGTCACTTGGAATTTTTTCCACAAACTGTTTAATTGTAAGGGCATGAAAATTTAAAAATGGAAGTAAAGTTTACTTAATATTAATTTACAAGATATTTGCATAGGTTGCTTTATGCCAGAATCTCAGATATGTAGTGTGGTTGCTGATACAGTTTAATTTAGTCTTGGCTTATTGTTAATTTTTTTTTTTTTTTTTTTAGCATTTGGTTCACCAATGGGAGGAATGAGTGCACCCAGCAGGTAAGTCTGTGAGAGACAAGTTGGATAAATGTATTTAGAATATATAATTTGATCTATCTTGAGTTCAAATTTGTCAGGTGACCATTTGTTTGTAAATTGTAATATATCCTTAGTATAAGTGCAATTTACTCTCTCTAGACAGCCAGTTTTACTTACATTTTTCTTATTAGTAAATGGCTTCAGAACAACCAGGATAATCTTCTGTTTTACTATAGGTGGAAGGTTCCTTTTTTGGATGCCACACTTGCAATATTTGTTTGAATGGCCTCAATTTTATTCTTGAGTCCTTGCTTACAGTTCACACAACTTGTGTTGCTTTCTGTCATTTTTTTACAGATAGGTTTGGAATGCTTGCTGATCCACATAGAAATAGAATTTGTCTGACTACTCTTTTTAACACAATACTGCATTATACTTAAATGTTTCTGTCCCATCGTCTGAAAAAATTGGAGGTTCAGATTTTAATAATTCTTTAGTACATGTGGCCAATATTTATATAAAAACAAAGGAGTAGTGAGTGACATTGCAATTATAATCCTGATCAGCACATCCAGTGCTTTTACATTTTTGAAATGATCCAAAAATACTAAGCATTTTTCCCCACTTCTTTATTATAAGTAGCAACAATACCGCCAGCAGTTGAGCGACATTATGAGTATAACCTTATTTTCAACATTGCATTGTACCAGAATGGCAGTTACTAATTACTAGGCAATTGCAGAAGGCAGTTGCTAATTAATGTGGTACAGCCCTACGGAAGCGTATTAGGGCCACAGTGAAGAAGAAGAAAACTGTTGAGAATAAAGTCGACATGTTGACTTTATTCTCGATATTTCCAATTTAATCTTGACGCTTATGTCGAGATTAAAGTCGACATTTCCACTTTATTCTCAGTTTATTTTGTCATTAAAGTAGAATGTTGTAAACTAAACTTCATCCTAAAATCAATGTTTACTAGATTTTCTCAAACCCTGTCATAAGTTAATGTAGCACATTAAATGCTTTGTGTTGTGTTCCCCAACCCAGTTGTTAATCACTGCGCTCTTTTTAAACTGACTTCCTCTGCACTAAGAGGAGGCGTAGGCAGGGATCGCCACACAGAATACAGTGGAACCTCGGTTCACGACCATAATTCATTCCAAAACTCTGGTCGTAAACCGATTTGGTCGTGAACCGAAGCAATTTCCCCCATAGGATTGTATGTAAATACAATTAATCCGTTCCAGACCATACGAACTGTATGTAAATATTTTTTTTTAAGCACAAATAGTTAATTAAACCATAGAATGCACAGCGTAATAGTAAACTAAATGTAAAAACTTCGAATAACACTGAGAAAACCTTGAACTGAGAAAACTAACATTGCAAGAGTTCGCGCTATACTGTAACCTTATGACCCAATCGCTGAAAATATATTTTTTTTTTTTTTAGTTTAAGGCACAGGGGGAAAAAAAGCAACATTTGAACAAATCCGAACTTTATTTAAAAGCCAACCATAAGCAACCAAGAAAGTAACATTGCAGGAGTTCACGCTAATAGCCTTACAACCTGATCGCTGCATAAAAAATTTTTTTTTATGAGTTTTAAGCATGGGGAAAAATGAACATTTGAAAAAAGAGAAAAGTAACATTGCAACAATTCACGCTACGAACCGAAAAATGAACATTCGAAAAATCCGTAATACAAAAACTAACCATAAACCATCAAGAAAGCTAACCTTGCATGAGTCAAGTTCTGGCATGATGTGAGGAGGAACTGGGTGGAGAACAATCCGGTCTCTTCGTAGTTGAAGACTTGTTGCGGGATGTAGCCTTAGTCCTCCACTAATTTTGTGAAATTTTTCACAAATTTTTTCCGCAGCTTCAGCGTCGGAACTAGCAGCCTCTCCATGCCTTACCACACTATGAATGCCACTTCTCTTGAGAAACTTTCAAACCATCCTCTACTGGCTTTAAATTCCTCACTTTCGCCACTCGTAGAAGGATAGTTTTGCAGCAAATTGCCATGAATCTTCCTGGCTTTCTCGCATAACATCGCCTCGCTTACGCTATCCCCTGCAAGTTGCTTCTCGTTCAGCCACACTAGCAACAGTTTTTCCACCTCTTCCAGCACTTGAGGCCTCTGCTTGGTTAACTCTACAACTCCTTTTGCAACATCAGCTGCTTTAATAGATTCTTTCTGCTTTAGAATAGTCGAAATCGTAGATTTTGATTTCTTGTACTCGGCGGCAAGATCAGTAACACGAATGCCACGCTCATACTTTTCAATAATTTCTTTACTTCGATTTCAATTTTCTGCAAAACTTTCTTCTCACCACTCTTCACTTGCTTAGAAGCCATGGTAACTGCAAAAGCACATGAAATACTGTAGAGCACAAAGAGTTCACAGGTAAAGCACGCACGTCTGACTGAGAACAATGAACAGGGAGAGGCTGAACACGTGCTTAAATACAGTAATCGGCACGTACAAACCGGAAGGGAAATGAAATGGAGCACAAAGAGTTCACAGCGAAAGCATGTAAGCACACATGTCTGACCGAGAACAATGTTAACATGTGCGGAAATCATAGGCGCGCATAAACCGAAAGGGAAACTGGCTTGTTCGTATACTAAGTGTGTGGTCATGAACCGAGGCAAAAGTTTGGCAAACTTTTTGGTCGTAAACCGATTTGTATGTGTACCGAGACGTTCGTGAACAGAGGTTCCACTGTACATTCACTTCATGATATTCCTGCTCTCTGAAAATTTAGAATGCTAAGATAAATACTTTATCATTTTCATGGAGCAGGAATATCATGAAATTAATGTATTCTGTGAGCTGCCTGCGCCGCCTCTTAGTGCAAGAGGAAGTCAGTTTAACATGGCTCAGGGAACATAACACAAAGCATTTAATGTGCTACATAACTTACGATGGGGTTTGAGAAAATGTAGTAAATTAAACATTAATTTTAAGATGAAGTTTAGTTTACGATGTTCTACTTTAATGACAAATTACGAAAACAAAGTTAACGTCGACTTTAATCTCGACGTAAACGGCGAGAATAAAGTCATGTCATCACACTATTACACAGTACCCAGGTGCATTACATAGTATTGAAAAAAATAAAACAAGTACAACTTGGCTTGCAGTATTAACCAGTAGTATAGAAACAGTATTCACACATTTGAACATAATGGTCCACATCCGACCTTTTAAATCCAGAGTATCTCCAGACACGAGACGTGACTTCCTTTTTCCAGCAAAAGTTCTGTGTCATCAGTTTCAACTTTTTCGTCTGCTACAGCTTCAGGTTCGGAATGTTCTCTGTCCATTTTCACCATGCATTACCTCCACTAACGCATGTACTCCGTTGTAAGCCTTTTTAGCGGTGTAGCAGTGAAAAAGAGCCCCCGCGCAACACCTCCACTAACACATGTACTCTGTTATGTGTTTAGCGGTGTAGTAGTGAAAAAGGTCCCCCTTAAACAGTTTCCCGCTGCGCCACGTTCCGAACGTTGTTTAGGCAATTTAAACCGGTGTTGCGGTATAAGAAAAATCCATATCATAACAAAAATAAACTGTTTTCGGTATGAACCGGTATACCACCCAGCACTACTTTCTGACACGATCTTCATAAAAATTGCCTGCTCCATTGGAAGAACGATGTGCCCCATTTTGAATTTAAACACTTTGGGGGGTGGAATAATTTATTTCTAATTAATTTAAATAAATAATTGGTGGTCAAAAAATATGAAAGCTGTTCTTTTATAGAGTTGTATTATTTCAGTCCTTATAGTGGTTTTTGACTTTCTGCTCCAGTTGTTTCAGTTAAGTGCCAGGTGTGCTGGTTATTATATAGTATTATACTGTTCTCCAAAAAAACCAAACTTAAATTATATATATTGGGTACTGCAGAATGCCCTTTTTTAATCTTCTTGATCATATAGCTCATTACATGAGGGGTTTAATTTGTTTTGACGATTTGTCACGGTATGCCAGAAATTGTTTGGGCAGCACTGGAAACTTATCAAATTGTTCTTCTGTTTTATTTGCTGCTAACTCTAAACCTATTCATCTCTCTTGCCTCACAAGAGGTCCATCACTAAGTCTATAATTACTAACAAGATCAAGTTTGTTATCTCATTCAAAGGAAGTAAGGGTCTTTTGGAAAGATATTTTAACATTTTCAAGCAGTCTGAAACGCACACTGAAATATGAGAGAAAAAAATTGGAGAATGCAAAAATGTAAATTCATGCAAAGGTTTGATGTAATTTTTTTTTTTTTTTTTTTTTTTTAATATAGTGACGTTAATTACTGTAAACTTCATTGTTTTAGGTCAGTTGTTACAGAAGAATTTAAGGTTCCAGATGGAATGGTTGGATTCAGTAAGTTGGTTTTGAATTTGAGAATGAGTGTTTTAGCTGTGTATTTAATGACTACACCTAAGTGTGTGTGTGTGTATATAATATATAAAATTTGTTTTTATTTAAAGCGTGTGTGTATATAATATATAAAATTTATTTTTATTTAGTTATAGGTCGAGGAGGTGAACAAATATCTCGACTTCAGCAAGAATCTGGTTGCAAAATTCAGATTGCACCTGGTAGGTCATATTTAAAATATTATACCTGGTGTTACTATTTATTGAATTTAAACTGAAGTGCTCCTGTTGCTGTTAATTTCAGAGTATTAGGATCAATGGCCCCTTTCTTGTGAAAAGTGACTTTAGTATAACTTTCTGAATTAGCAAAAATACAGTAGGATGAGTCTGTATCAATACTGCTTCAGATTTAACTCAGTGGGAGTGTCTTTGTGATTTAAATATACTGCAGAAAAAAGAGCAAAATCTGTACTCTGCCTTTAAAATATAGTTATTTATAATATGCTGTAGGAAAAAGAAGAAAAAAAGTTGCTTGCCTTTCAAGACTCAAGGAACACTAGCATGTAAACTCACCTGAAAACAGCACTGTTGTGTGAATGAGCATATTTCAGTCAATTCCTAGGATGGTTAACCAGTTTACTTTCCATGTTACATGTTTGGAAAAGGTAGTTGTTTGCAATTTTTTCATTTTACATAGCCGGCTGAGTGTTCTCTGTGCCAAAATTGAAATTACTATTATTTTGACCTGTGGAAATCAAGTTAGACATCTTGTTACATTGAGTGTTTGACACCAGGGTGGGCAATATGAGATCTACATTTTAGGCAGACACATGCACACCTCAAACACCCCATTCATATTTCTTTGACATGACCATAAATTTGTGTGGGTTTTCAACATGACTGAAATGTCATGGTAATGAATTTTATGAAAGTAGATGGGTGGGATAGTAGGAAATTTAAAAATTTGGATATTTGAGGAGTAATTTAACTCCGGTTTTATTTGAGAAGCTGTTTATTAACCCCTTTTTTGAGACAGTTTAATTCTTATCTCTGGCAAGAAAGCAGCTCTCTGAAAAACTGTTTTTCTCATCTTATTGGTTAATTGAAAACTTGTTTTATAAGTGGTACATTAAGATGTCTAAATGCAAAAATGGTCAAGTGCTTGTCAATGTATTAAGGAGCACATTTTGCAAGATATTCAGTGTTGTTTACCTAAACCTGACAGTGTATGCACTTTGTTTTCCTGATTGCGTTTACCATTGCTGTTAACCTCCTATGCACTAAGGATTTTTTGGCATTATTGTGCCTAAATTATGTTTCCAAAAATCATCAGTTAGTGTTTTGCTTATGTAGTAAAGGAGCTGCAGAGTAGTGAGTATGACACTCCAGAGTTATAAAGGGAAGTATTTATATGAATAAAAACCTTTTGTTTATACCAATATTAATGAAGTAAAACATGGAAAAATTGGCACTTTAGAAATTTCTTTCCAAAAAACTGGATTTTACAGTATATACATTTTATGATGCACAACTCTAGAATTAATTTTAATTTGAGCCACAATCTGTCGGCTATCATTGAACCAAGTTTAGAAGTCATATCCCATAGTACTGCAACGTTTATATTGTTTGAAGCAATGTGTCTCCCTGTTTGGAAACATTGTGACTTTTAGGAAATATTTAGTCTCTTGCATAAGTGTCTTAAAACAAGTGTTGCTCTTTATTAATACACACACACATATACAGTGGGTACAGAAAAGAATCACCTCCTTCGAAATATTCCCATTTTTTTTGCTTTACAGCCTTAAATGAAAACACACACAAAAAATGTCTTCACAGCTTTACTTACTCAATGCAATCTATAACGTCCAAGTGAAAGATATCACAGCTACAGTTAAGAAAAATTATAAAAAATCAAAACGACATACTGAGATTAATAAAGGATCACTCTCCAATGTCAATATTTTGTTTAAACCAGCTTTTGCTTTAACTCTTTTAGGGCTAATTTTTTTTTGTTTCTTTTCTCCCAGGGCTGAGTATTTTTCCAAAAACTAACATTTTTTAAAAAAGAACACAAAGCAATTGTTTAACATATCAAATCAACAAAAAATATTTACTTTTGACAAATGTTACTGTCTTGCATGTTGTATGAGCCTGCATACTCTATGATTTCACATACATATCACATACATTTTACACAGCAAAGTCTGATCTCGCTCAAAGCAGCCAATTTCAGCCATTGCCACATTGCACTCCTTACAATATGTGTTGCTTTGGTGCCTATTTTGCAATTGTCTGTTGCTGCACTTTCTCAAATATATTGTAAGTGTGTACTGTAGAGAGACAAGTCACCCATTTGCCATCGTGCCATGCCACTGCCACCAAGTTTTCTGCCTGCATGAAAACCATATTGTCACCTCTTTTCATCTTCTGAAACTTTATGAACTTTATGTATGGCATTATAGCCTGGCTCACCCCATGGGATTTGCTTCTGTTTATTACAGAAGTGAATAAAACTTTGCAGCAGCACGTACCTAAGCCACCAGGGAACAAAACACGTTTGGACCAATGCTCCCTGAAGTTACATCACCAGTTCTGTCCCATCTCTATTTGTAATGCCTCAGCGCGCTTCATCTTGTCTTTCGTTGTGGGTTTCCACTTTGAAAAACGAGAATGCGATGCAAACGCAGCCCGCGATTCAAAAAAAATCTCTGCCTACCTGTTTGTCTCGTCTGACAGTAGCTGAAAAGCAGCATCAGGAGAGAGCAGCCTGAAGTACAGAAGCTGGTGATCTGTCGTGTCCAACAGCAAGCCATGCCGTCTTGTAAACTCCCGTAGCCAGATCGGCTCTCAACGGATCAATGTCTGTGTATTTATCCCATGCGAACCTTGCCGTAGATGCATCGGCTGCGCGAAGGCACTCAACTGGCAGCAGATCCGCTGGCGCGGCATCGGCTGGTGTCTGATCAGCTGATGCCTGCTTCTCACTCTCTTGCTCGATCTCCTGATCACTGCCAATAAAATCCGATTCTGAAAAATCAAGAGTCCGACTCTGCGATAATGCGCAAAACATCGTCTGCCGAGTGTTTTCTTTTCTGCACTTGCTTCGCTCCCTTTTCACATGTCGATGCCATCTTGCCATTGTTTACATTTCGCAACTCACGCACACGCAAGGTTTAGTTAACTCTTTTAGGGCTAATTTTTTTTTTTGTTTCTTTTCTCCCAGGGCTGAATATTTTTCCAAAAACTAACATTTTTTAAAAAAGAACACAAAGCAATTGTTTAACATATCAAATCAACAAAAAATATTTCCTTTTGACAAATGTTACTGTCTTGCATGTTGCATGAGCCTGCATACTCTATGATTTCACATACATATCACATACATTTTACACAGCAAAGTCTGATCTCGCTCAAAGCAGCCAATTTCAGTCATTGCCACATTGCACTCCTTACAATACGTGTTGCTTTGGTGCCTATTTTTCAATTGTCTGTTGCTGCACTTTCTAACATATATTGTTAGTGTGTACTGTAGAGAGACAAGTCACCCATTTGCCATCATGCCATGCCACTGCCACCAAGTTTTCTGCCAGCATGAAAACCGTATTGTCACCTCTTTTCATCTTCTGAAACTTTATGAACTTTATGTATGGCATTATAGCCTGGCTCACCCCATGGGATTTGCTTCTGTTTATTACAGAAGTGAATAAAACTTTGCAGCAGCACGTACCTAAGCCACCAGGGGACAAAACACGTTTGGACCAATGCTCCCTGAAGTTATATCACCAATTCTGTCTCATCTCTATTTGTAATGCCACAGCGCGCTTCATCTCGTCTTTCGTTGTGGGTTTCCACTTTGAAAAACGAGAATGCGATGCAAACGCAGCCCGCGATTCAAAAAAAATCTCTGCCTACCTGTTTGTCTCGTCTGACAGTAGCTGAAAAGCAGCATCAGGAGACAGCAGCCTGAAGTACAGCAGCTGGTGATCTGTCGTGTCCAACAGCAAGCCATGCCGTCTTGTAAACTCCGGTAGCCAGATCAGCTCTCAACGGATCAATGTCTGTGTATTTATCCCATGCGAACCTTGCCGTAGATGCATCGGCTGCGCGAAGGCACGCAACTGGCAGCAGATCCGCTGGCGCGGCATCGGCTGGTGTCTGATCAGCTGATGCCTGCTTCTAACTCTCTTGCTCGATCTCCTGATCACTGCCAATAAAGTCCGATTCTGAAAAATCAAGAGTCTGACTCCGCGATAATGCGCAAATGCGCATAATGCGAGTGTTTTCTTTTCTGCACTTGCTTCGCTGCCTTTTCACATGTCGGTGCCATCTTGCCTGTTTACATTTCGCAACTCACGCACACGCAAGGTTTATTTGCCGAGTCAACGAGTCTAGCATTCCTCCAAGCACAGAGGGAATGCCTGTGACGTGACAGTGAGATTTGTCGCCATTAACAGCTGATTGTCGCCCTCTATCCCTGGATGTCGACTTTTGTCGACATGCGCCCTCAACCCCTCCTGTCGACAAAAGTCGACATCCGCCCTAAAAGAGTTAACGAGTCTAGCATTCCTCCAAGCACAGAGGGAATGCCTGTGACGTGACAGTGAGATTTGTCGCCATTAACAGTTGATTGTCGCCCCCTATCCCTGGACGTCGACTTTTGTCGACATTTGCCTTCAACCCCTCCTGTCGACATCCGCCCTAAAAGAGTTAATGACAGCCTTGAGTCTGTTAGGATACTTCTCTGTCAGCTTTGCACATCTCGTTTGAGCAATATTTGCCCACTCTTCTTTACAGAACTCTTCAAGTTTGGTCAAATTGGGTGGTGAGCGTTGGTGGACTGCTATCTTAATCTTTCCACAGATTTTCAATGGGATTTAGGTCTGAGCTGTGACTGGGCCACATGAGGGCATTCACTCTTTTCTCCTTCAGCCACTGTGTGATCAATTTTGCTGTGTGCTTCGGGTCGTTGTGTTGAAAGGTGAACATTCTGCCCATCTTCAACTTTCTGGTAGAGGATAGCAGGTTTTCCTCAAGAATTTGACAATATTTTGCCCCTTCCATTTTTCCTTCTACCCTAACGAGAGCCCCAGACCCTGTGGCAGAGAAACACCCCCACAACGGGATGCTGAGACCTCCATGCTTTACTGTAGGTATGGTGTGTTGTGTATGGTGAGCTGCATTCGATTTCCGCTAGGTGTACCACTTGGTATTGAGGCCAAATAATTCGATTTTGGTCTCATCTGACCAGAAGATCTTTTTCCACTTGGCATCAGAATAGATAGATAAATGCTTTATTAATCCCAAGGGGAAATTCACATACTCCAGCAGCAGCATACTGATAAAGAACAATATTAAATTAAAGAGTGATAACAATGCAGGTATACAGACAGACAATAACTTTGTATAATTTTAACGTCCACCCCGCTGGGTGGAATTGAAGAGTCGCATAGTGTTGGGGGGGGACGATCTCCTCAGTCTCAGTGGAGCAGGACATTGACAGCAGTCTGTCGCTGAAGCTGCTCCTCTGTCTGAAGATGACACTGTTTAGTGGATGCAGTAGATTCTCCATTATTGACAGGAGCCTGCTCAGTGCCCGTCGCTCTGCCATGGATGTCAAACTGTCCCGCTCCGTGCCTACAATAGAGCCTGCCTTCCTCACCAGTTTGTCCAGGCTTGAGGCGTCCCTCTTCTTTATGCTGCCTCCCCAGCACACCACCGTGTAGAAGAGGGCGCTCGCCACAACCGTCTGATAGAACATCTGCAGCATCTTATTGCAGATATTGAAGGCCGCCAGCCTTCTAAGAAAGTATAACCAGCTCTGTCCTTTCTTACACAGAGCATCAGTATAGACAATCCAGTCCAATTTATCATCCAGCTGCACTCCCAGGTATTTATAGGTTTGCACCCTCTGCACACTCACCTCTGATGATCATGGGGTCCATGAGGGGCCTGGTCCTCCTAAAATCCACCACCAGCTCCTTGGTTTTGCTGGTGTTCAGTTGTAGGTGGTTTGAGTCGCACCATTTAACAAAGTCCTTGATTAGGTCCCTATACTCCTCTTCCTGCCCATTCCTGATGCAGCCCACAATAGCACTGTCATCAGCAAACATTTGCACGTGGCAGGACTCCGAGTTGTATTGGAAGTCCGATCTATATAGGCTGAACAGGACCGGAGAAAGTACAGTCCCCTGCAGCGCTCCTGTGTTGCTGACCACAGTGTCAGACCTGCAGTTCCCGAGACGTACATACTGAGGTCTGTCTGTAAGATAGTCCACGATCCATGCCACCAGGTATGAATCTATTCCCATCTCTGTCAGCTTGTCCCTAAGGAGCCAAGGTTGGATGGTGTTGAAGGCACTAGAGAAGTCCAGAAACATAATTCTTACAGCACCACTGCCTCTGTCCAAGTGGGAGAGGGATCGGTGTAGCATGTAGATGATGGCATCCTCCGCTCCCACCTTCTCTTGGTATGCGAACTGCAGAGGTTCGAGGGCATGGCAGACCTGTGGCCTTAGGTGGTGAAGCAGCAGCCACTCCATGGTCTTCATCACATGTAACGTCAGAGCGACAGGCCAGAAGTCATTAAGCTCACAAGGACGTGATACTTTTGGGTGATGCAAGATGTTTTCCAAAGCCTTGGGACTCTCCCCTGTTCCAGGCTCAGGTTGAAGATGCGCTGTAGAGGACTCCCCAGCTCCAGTACACAGGCCTTCAGCAGTCGTGGCGATACTCCATCTGGACCCACTGCTTTGCTGGCACAAAGTCTCCTCCGCCCTCTGCTCACCTGCGCTGCTGTAATTGGTGGGTTGGGGGAAACTCTCTCCTATGCTGGTACAAGTAAGCCCGTGATTCGCTAGCGAATCGGAAATCCAAGAATGGCAATCAGTTTCTGTTCCGTCCGATGTTTGGATGGATGACATATCATGGAGGGTGGGTGCGTCTGGGGAAATGTCATTTAATTCAATAAGCATATCTGTACTAAAGCAGTTTCGTTTTGTGGAGACGTGATTCTGTTGCCTTTGCTGACACCGACTGCTGGCAGAGTGGAGCACAGCAAGTTTAGTTTACAGGTTGTGGTGTTCGTGTGCCAGCCACTGAGTCGAGGAAGCCGCTGGGTTTGAGTCTGTGACCATTATGTGAACTATATTACTGGCACAGTGGATTAGAGCAAGTGTAGTGAACAGGTTGTGTTGTTTGGGCGCCACCTACTGACTCTGGGAAGCCGCTGCGTTTGACTCTGGGGCGTGCACCACGGCGCAATATGCGCCTCAGTGGGAAGCCGCTGCGTGATGAAATATCATGGAGGGTATATGCGGTGGTGAGGGCGGTCGCGTCCGGGTGGCTATACAACCTGGCGTGCACGCTTTACCTCAGGTGTAGTTCACAGGTCGTAGGCATGGTAAAGTTTCCATTTAATTCAATAACACTATTTGAACTAAAGCGGTTTCTTTGTGTGGGTGCCTTCGTTCATTGTTTGTATCCACGACTGTACAGGTTGTGATGTTTGGGCGCCACCTACTGACTCTGGGAAGCCGCTGCGTTTGACTCTGGGGCGGGCGCCACGGTGCAGTACGTTGTGTTATTTGGGCGCCACCTACTGATGTGTTAGCCATTGTGAATGTAGAGAAAAGCCAAGCAAAATGACACCTTTTATTGGCTAACTAAAAAGATTACAATATGCCTGAAGAAGGGGCCTGAGTTGCCTCGAAAGCTTGCATATTGTAATCTTTTTAGTTAGCCAATAAAAGGTGTCATTTTGCTTGGCTTTTCTCTCTAATCCCAATGGGAAATTCACAATATCCCAGTCCGTGATTCCAAAGCATTCTCTCAGAGCCTGCTCTGCCTCAGGACACCACTTCCTGAATGAGCGTGTGGTTGTAGGTAGCTCTCTCACTCTTGGTTTGTAGTGAGGCTGAAGCAGAACCAGATTATGATCTGCTTTCCCAAGCACAGGCAGCGGGGTGGCTCTGTATGCGTCTTTAACGTTTGCATACAGTAGGTCAATAATTCAAGGTGCATTCTGGCAAAGCTCAAAGAAACCTTAATGTGGCCTTTCTTGAGAAGTGGCTTTTTCTTTGCAACCCTCCCGAATAAGCCACAATAGTGGATCGCTTGTGAAATTGTTGTCACATGCACACAGTGACCACTCTTTGCATTAAAATCCTGTAACTTCTTCAAAGTGGCCATTGGCCTCTTGGTAGCCTTACTTACCAGTTTCCTCCTTGCTCTTCCATCCAGTTTGGAGGGATGGCCTGATCCAGGAAGGGTCCTAGTAGTACCAAACACTGGTGGTTACTTACACCTGATTGAGTTTACAAATATTGTTTAGGGGGGGTCCTTTATAAATGTAATGAATTATTATTATTATTATACTCAATATTTATTTTTTTTAAATTCTTATGAACTGTAGCTGTGATATCTTTCACTTGTGATGTTGTACATTGCATTGAGTAAGTAAAGCTGGAAAAAATATTGGATTGTATGTTTTCATTTAAGGCTGTAAAGCAACAAAAATGGGAATATTTTGAAGGGATTGATTCTTTTCTATACCCACTGTGTGTGTGTATATATTAATAAAGGGCAATACTTGTTTTAAGACACTGTTATGCAAGATACTAAATATTTCCTAAAAGTGTGGCATCGAGTTCTTCAGCAAACGTGTCGTTCTTAGTAGAGCCAAAACTGAGGCTGAAGGTCTTTATAATCCGTATCTCAACATTCTGGATTTCTCAACCATGTTTTTTTTTTTTTATGTTTTTTTTTTTGTTTTGCTTGCAAAAGTCATTACTCTAGTACAAACGAAGTCTTGATGCCTATCACTCAAATGCTGTCCATGTCCTTTTGCAGAAATTTGTACATAACGGTGTATAAAAGAGAGACGTCTACACCCTGTTTATTTCTTAACCTTTTATGCACAGTAGCATAATATGAATGACCAGTTATAGTAAATATGTACAGTACTGTGCAAAAGTTTTAGGCAGGTGTGAAAAAATGCTGTAAACAAAGAATGCTTTCAGAAATATAAATGATTGTTTATTGTTAATTTACAAAATGCAAAGTGAGCGAACAAAAGAAAAATTTAAATCAAATCAATATTTGGTGTTACTACCTTTTGCCTTCAAACCAGCATCAATTCTTATAGGTACACTTGCACAAAATCAGGGATTTTGGTTGATCATATACCTGACTATAATCCTACAATTATACCAAACAGGTGCTAATGATCGTCAATGTCACACGTAGGTTGAAACACAGTCATTAACTGAAACAGAAACAGCTGTGTAGGAGGTTTAAAACTGGGTGAGGAACAGCCAAACTCTGCTACCAAGGTGAGGTTGTGGAAGACCGTTTCATGTCATGGCAAGATTGAGCACAGCAACAAGACACAAGGTAGTTATACTGCATCAGCAAGGTCTCTCCCAGACAAGGATTTCAAAGCAGACTGGGGTTTCAAGATGTGCTGTTCAAGCTCTTTTGAAGAAGCACAAAGAAACGGGCAACGTTGAGGATCGTAGACGCAGTGGTCGGCCAAGGAAACTTAGTGCAGCAGATGAAAGACACTTAAAGCTTATTACCCTTCGAAATCTGAAGATGTCCAGCAGTGCCATCAGCTCAGAACTGGCAGAAACCAGTGGGACCCAGGTACACCCATCTACTGTCCGGAGAAGTCTGGCCAGAAGTGGTCTTCATGGAAGAGATGCAGCCAAAAAGCCATACCTCCGACGTGGAAACAAGGCCAAACGACTCAAGTATGCACGAAAACATAGGAACTGGGGTGCAGAAAAATGGCAGCAGGTGCTCTGGACTGATGAGTCAAAATTTGAAATATTTTGCTGTAGCAGAAGGCAGTGTGTTCGTCGAAGGGCTGGAGAGTGGTACAATAATGAATGTCTGCAGGCAACAGTGAAGCATGGTGGAGGTTCCTTGAACGTTTGGGGCTGCATTTCTGCAAATGGAGTTGGAGATTTGGTCAGGATAAATGGGGTTCTCAATGCTGAGAAATACAGGCAGATAGTTATCCATCATGCAATACCATCAGGGAGGCGTATGATTGGCCCCAAATTTATACAGCCAAACGACCCCAAAACATACAGCCAAAGTCATTAAGAACTATCTTCAGCGTAAAGAACAAGAAGTCCTGGAAGTGATGGTATGGCCCCCACAGAGCCCTGATCTCAACATAGAGTGTGTCTGGGATTACATGAAGAGACAGAAGGATGTGAGGAAGCCTACATCCACAGAAGATCTGTGGGTGGTTCTCCAAGATGTTTGGAACAACCTACCAGCAGAGTTCCTTCAAAAACTGCCAAGTGTACCTAGAAGAATTGATGCTGTTTGGAAGGCAAAGGGTGGTCACACCAAATATTGATTTAGATTTCTCTTTTGTTCATTCACTGCATTTTGTTGATTGATGAAAAAAAATGATTAACACTTCCATTTTTGAAAGCATTATTTACAGCATTTTTTCAGACCTGCCTAAAACTTTTGCACAGTATTGTATAATTGGAATGCTCTGAACCTTGGCTGTACTATGGTAATGAGCCTTTCTCTGTATGTGGCTCAACACAGGTTGGATGTTTGATGAGAGGTTCACTTAGGTGTGATGTGCTGCTTGTCTCTTGCATATGTGTGTGCAAATAGCATATTTGCTAATGAAAGAAAACACACATGGGAACTTGTTATTTATATAAAGCAAGACCTCTTTGGGTATGTAAAAATACTATGATTGCTTTTAATTGACTTGTGAGTTTACTGCAACATACACAAACAATTTTGATATATGGCGATGTCCTGCCAACATGACACTTTGTGCATGAGTGGCTAAGGGGTTCTGATGTTTGTGGATGGTTTTCTGGTCATTAGTCCTGCAGCCATATGTATCAGTTATAAACCAAAAATGATTAACTCATTTTCTTCTAATGTAACTGTTACTGAGCACTTGATTTTATGCTTTTTTTTTTTTAACATTAATAATCTATACAAGCAGGTCAAGCTTAACAAAATTAATTTTAAAAATATTTAAATAAACAAATGAATAAAAGTAAATAGAATAAAAATGCAAGTGCTTATTCTAAAATGTTAATATCCTGCCAAGTTTTTAAAAAGTTTTTGTACAGATCCTCTAAGTGAAAAAAATTGGAAAAATTAGATTTCATGCTTTTTATTTAAATGAAATACTGACATTCTTATGAAGCATGGAAGTCTGTTCAGTGTTTTTTGGGGGGAAATTTTTAGCAGAGATGCATGTTATTTGATGTTACAAATACAAAATGTTCTTAATATTTAGATAGTGGCGGTTTGCCTGAAAGATCTGTTACGCTGACAGGATCACCAGATTCCATTCAGTAAGTATCCTAAATAATTGCTGATGTACATTTTGAAGTTAAGTTTCCTTTTACTCATGTTGAGCAAATTTTGTTGACAGGATAAAATGCTTTAGCAGTATCACTCTGTTACCATTTGCTAAATTATTTTAAATAAAGCATGTTAGTGTTTAAAATAACTGTGCTCTTTGTAGCATTCATTATTGGTTATCAATAGGAAATACAACGTCAGTACCACTGTTTTTCCCCTAGGTCTGCAAAAAGGCTGTTAACTGAAATTGTTGAAAAGGGACGTCCTGCACCAGTCTTTCACCATTCAGATGGTCCAGGAATGTCAGTTCAAGAAATTATAATTCCTGCTAGTAAAGCTGGTTTGGTAATTGGAAAGGGTGGAGAAACCATAAAGCAATTGCAGGTAAGCAACGTGTTTGAGTACTCCTGGGTCAAGTGTTGATACTCTGATCAGATCTGAATGTTATTGAATTATTGCATGGACCTTTTGCACACCTTTCAGAAAAACCATTGCCTTTTATTGATACATTTATACAGTTAGACTAGGAAATTACTGAGTTGTCCTGATTTATGAATGAGGACCATATTAAGATAACTTGTCAGTTCCTGAGCCGAAAACTGTTGAGAAATGGCTCAGAAGTTTAAGTATAGAATGAGTTAATGTTACTTTTCTCAAACAGGAACGTGCAGGAGTAAAGATGGTCATGATTCAGGATGGACCTCAAAATACAGGTGCAGATAAACCATTGAGAATTTCAGGAGACCCTTACAAGGTTCAGGTAAGTTTTCCTTAGAGGATAGGTGGTATACTGCTGTGACATTGTCATTATCTACATTTTTGTAATATCCTTGGTACTGGGATAAAAGTTGGAACTTGCACAATCCTATAGGCTTGTTCCAAAAAATTAAAATTACATAGCGCTTCCAATACGCGTGCCACTATTAAGTCCTCCTTTTCCTTTCCTCAATCAAAGTTCACCTGAGATACTCCTGTCCAGTGTAGAACAGAGCACCACACAAGATCCGTGAGTGAAAATAAAAGGCATAAAACATTTTTGGGTTCAGAGATTGCATGAATCTACTTAAAGACAAATTTCACTTTGGACACCAGTAATATCCTAAAGGCGTGGAGAGTAAAATTCTATTGACAAAAGATGAATACAAGCAACATATTGGCAAAGTGCCACAGTAAAAGCAAATCCTTTTACACATTTCTGTTCAGCATCACCGACCTTCCAAACATGCACAACTCAGAGAGCTAATTACAAAAATTTTTTAGAAGCGGCAACATAAAAATCCAGTTAATTTCATGTTGCTGGAATGTAGGAATAATGGAAGGTGCCAAGAGCAAATGCAAACAGTGCAGTGTTGAGCAATAAATAGCATAAAATGACTTCACAGAGTCCAAGTCAGCCTTTGGGTGTTTCACATCTTCTGATCTGCAGTGGCTTGTTCCTTATTCTTAGGACCATGCATGACGCTGAACCAGAATCCACCAGATCTTATTCTGCTGATAAATCTGGATCAGATGCTTTCTTACTGCCTCCATTTAACTGCTGCTCCATATCCTGCTCCCCGTTTTATCTCTTACACCTCAGACCTCCCTCTTATACCATGGTTCCTCCTTTTTATCTGAACTCAAGTTATGGGTGCTTAAATTGTTGCAATTGTGTAAGGTATGTCAACACTTAAACTGCATTATCAAAAATAGAATTATTATAAAGTTAATGTTTTTGCATCTGCACAAATTCAGTTTGATTCAGTTTTTTCTTTGAACAGGCACCATATTCCACAGTGGACTGAATATTGGTGTGTGAACAATGAACTTGTACACTCAGAGCTTCAGCATACATTTCACCTTGTGACATACTGGTGTTATGGTTTCCTAACAGCATTTGTTTGCTCGTCTAAGTACTGTAGTAAATCCTTTTGTTGGATAGAAAAGCAAACTATTCTCTTTACTGCGGTGGGTTGGCACCCTGCCCGGGATTGGTTCCTGCCTTGTGCCCTGTGTTGGCTGGGATTGGCTCCAGCAGACCCCCGTGACCCTGTGTTCGGATTCAGCGGGTTGGAAAATGGATGGATGGATGGACAATTCTCTTTAAGAGTAGCTTATAAGTAAAAGAAATAGAACTGAGTCAGTAACGATGCAGAAGTGTTTTTTTTTTTAAAGGGAGGGTGTTAATCTTCATAATAAGGGTCCTCTGTTATTTGGAATTGTCTTGGTTTCAGAGTTTTTGACTTTATGCAAGAAATATCTTGTGTGTTACGTTGTCGTGCTATTGGCTAAAGGTGGAATCACTGCTAACTTTTTAAACGCCTGAAAATGGCTTGTGTGTGAATACAAAGAAGCACCTAAGCATATCAGTCAGCACAGCAGTGTGGTTCAGCTCAAAACATCAAAGAGTGCGACCTACAAACAGTTGTTCATGGCATAATTTTCGTCTGGCAAACTGTACAACAGAGAGCGAACATTGAAGGGAAGTAATTTGCAATTGTGTAGCTAAAGGCATAGAACAGATTAAGACCGTACATAGTGAAGGTTTCAGACAGTAGATTAGAAGACAGTGAGCTGCACATATTTTAGTGAAATGTTTAAATGCTGTACATATTGTTGTGTGAGGGTTATGAGCAAAATAAGTAACACTGCATTATTTTCCCCTACTTAACCATATTTTCTATACAATATGTCTCACTATTCACTATATTGACCACAACTGAAAAGCGACATTACAGATAATCACACCGGGAAAATAATTGCAGGAGAGCTAAAGAAGGTTCTTTTGTCTGGGGTCTTAAAGGAATTGCGTGTCAGCTGCTTTAATTAATAACAGTAGAAAATGGACAAGACTGGGCTTTTTCAGATGTAGACTTTACATTGCTATTGGTAAATTTAAATGGCCAAAACACATTTCTTATTAAATACAACCCAATATTCCTTGCAGCAGATATTTGAATCAATGTATACAAAATTTGTGTGCTAGCCTTTGCCTTTATCCAAATAGGACATGGTTTGAATTACTTTATGATTAATAAATAGGTTGTGGTTTCTGCTAGTTCTATAATTTCTTTTAAAAAATAAGATTCTGTAAAGAATATTGCCTTAAAAAGAAACTATTTTAATTTATGCAAACAGCGTGAATAATGTGTCATTATTGTATGTTGTTGTAAATTATTTGGAACTTGTGATGATAACTGTCACAATATGACATTATACTGGGAGAAATGTGGTTACATGCCACAGGGTAGTGCAAAAGCCAGAAACTGTTTTTAAATGATAAAACTTTGAAAAGCTCCAGTTGTAGAACACAGTGAGAAAAATTAAGTAGTTCCAATTTTTAGTAGCAATTCAGAATTAATTGTTCTGGATTCACTTTGCACTTTTTGTAATTAAGAAAAAGTATAGCTGTAATAAGATTTTTTATAAAACCCCAATTATTATTTTTGTTTTTCTTTTAATAATTAAGGTCATTGTTTGTACTGTTACACTTCAGGTATTTCATAGAAACACTTCCACAATAAAGAAAATTTTTTTTTTTTCAGCTACAAACAATGCCTCACCATGCTAATTTCTGCAATTTTAATAACTTTGAATGGTTTACTTTTTGTTATTGCAATACAATATCACCAGGATTGTGGAAAATACAGTGACCTTGGGTTTGAAGTTGTATTGCTCATCTCTTGTTTAACACAATAATTTTAGCAGTTCTGGTGGCTGTTTGTGTTTTGCTGGCTTAATATTGCATTTGTTTTCTGCAGCAAGCTAAAGAAATGGTTATGGAACTCATCAGAGATCAGGGTGGATTTAGAGAACAACGTAATGAATATGGATCTCGAATGGGTGGAAACGATTTCAGCTTGGATGTAAGTACACCAGTTATTTTCAGTTTTAGAAATATATTTGTATTTTTGCTTAAGGTGTTTTTTCTTTCCTTCCCCCCCCCCCCCCCCCCTTAAGGTTCCTGTTCCTCGGTTTGCTGTTGGCATTGTAATTGGCAGAAATGGTGAAATGATTAAGAAGATACAGAATGACACTGGTGTAAGGATTCAGTTCAAACCAGGTATAAATTAAAAGGATTCAAAATTAAATACGGAAGAAAAATAGGTCATTCATTTAGTCCAGATATGGGTGAGCATGTAATAGATTGAGCAGCAGCAGAATCGAGTACCTTATGGCTGCTAGAGCATATAGTTTTCCTGGGCTCATTTGATAACATGACTAAAGGGATGTATACAACTGATTAAAAATAAGGTTCTTTATTCTTAGAAAGGAACGGTCATGATTACTTATCCTTTTAATATGAGAGAGTGAGTACCATTTCACATGGGAGCTTTCAAAAAACTCTTGGCCTTAATCGATGCTGCCATTTTTGCGTAAATCAACTGAAAAGAGCAGATTGATAGAACTGATTTAGCATTAAAGAGTTCTAAAACCAAAGAATCAAAAAGGTGAGGGGAAAAATGTAAATACTTCATTCAACATTTTATTTATTAATGCACTATGGCCTGTGTTGCACATAATTAAGTTCCACAAGAATTTGGATCGTGTGCACATAGTCACAGCTGGCTGACAAATTCTAGTGAAATGCACTTACAATCAAAAAAGTGATGGACAATTGTATATTGTCATATTAGCCACCATTCTAGCAAAAGAGAATAAGTTTTAAGTGTAATAGTGTATCGGGTAACTAAGAGACGTGCCAGTTCATATTCTGTGACATTTTAAATATGTCACCACGCTGTGTTGCTGTCAGGATATTTAAGGTTATTACTGATGATGAATATAATAAGAATAAGAATGTCATCACATGTATTTGCTCCTATTAGTGTTAATGTATTTGGTTAAAATAAAACACAAGCCATGCATCCTTTTCAGTCTTTGTGCATTCATTTATATTGCTGTTTAATTGAAAGTAGAGTAAATAAGCCATTAATTACTATACATTACAGTAGCTTTCACTCTTCAGAACATTTTCCCACCTGTTAAATCTGGTTGGCTATATCAATTCACAAATAATCCTTACCCATAGTGGCCATTCTGATCATCCCTTTTGTCAGATCTTGCTGAAATAGTGCTTTCAGCACAGGTGACAGGATTTGCATCCTGGCACAGCTTCCCAAAACCAGAGAGTCGACACAGTAGCATTTCCAGCCTTAAACTTGTCAATCAGAAATTGCCCCATAATTCACTATATGGAGCCAGTATGATGCAGCTGTTTTTGTTTACACCCCATTAACTCTTTACACTCCATCTGTTTTGTTTACACTCCATTAATTCCACACTTTTGTTCCTGATTTAGTTGAATAAGATAAAGATGTTAACCTGAGGTCTGATAAGTGTCTTAGCATGTTTATATTCATGCATCTTTTGGTTGTTATAGAATTGCCAAAAGGTCTTCAAAAATCTGTTTTTATTTACTTAGTCAACTAATGTTCAAAACTAAAAAAATAATTGCTCTATAATAAGCCTTTTATTTATATCGAATGATATAGGAATCGAGTGGAATAGTGCAAGGCTCTTATGATTAAATAGCATAAAATAGTAATACTAGGGTGTTGTACCATATCTTTTTATCTTTGTATCTTTTTAGTTAGCCAATTAAAGGTGTCATTTTGCTTGACTTTTCTCTACATAAAATATTAATAATAACATTAAACAGCAATTACATAAATGTCGAGTCATTTTTTTGTGCAGCTGGCCCAGTAGTTCTGTGGCTAACTTGGCAAATTCGTAGACTTAGAATGTAACGCTGAATTATGAGCTCATAACGGGAGATTTCAGGATTATACTTGACTGTACATTTGCTAACGTGTGTCCATAACACTGTATATGCAATGAAAATATCTTGGTATTTATCCCATCTTTGTTATTTGCCTCATATGTCTGAGTTTTTAAAATTATTTTACTTTTTTCAACATTTTGGAAGATTTTTAGTTTCTCTTGGCTTAGAAGCTATTTTATAAGTGTTTAAAGAGTGAAGGCTTCAGTAGTACTCTTATCTAGAAGTTTAAATTTATATAGTGCAGGGATGTGCATGCTTTTTTCTGGTTTCTTTAGCATTCACCAAGCTGGTTCCAGAAATTTTGCTTTGATTAAATTAGTAGTGTGCCAACTATTTCCATTCATCCATAGTTGCTTTAAATTTAAAACAAATAAACAACAAAAACACAGCATTAGTAGTTTTACCTTAGGCCTCCTTTATATTTAACTATATCTTACTGTTTTTGTAGCAGTGTAAGATTTGTTTTTAGATCCCCATCATTGGACTTTAGTTCCAGAAACCGGTTGCTTTTACTTGGAACAGCTTCCTTTGTGATTGAAATATATGAGAAATGCATGAAGACTGATGTGTGTATCTTATGTTGAGGCTTACTGTATGTAGGATTCTCCATATGCAGAAGTAGACGTTTTTTAAAAAAAAAAAAAGTGGAGAAGCACATTTTTTCCTGTCCATCTCATTATACTTTTCGGAAATAATTGGGTAGTGGTAGTGATCTGTAATGGGGCTAACCAATTTTTTTATTAAATCTTTAAATTCATAGTAACATTTTAAGGCAGTATAAAAAAAAAAAAAAAAAATTTTTACTAAAAATTGGTGGAGTTAAATAGTCAAGTAAACAGTGTATATTCCAGCATTTGAAAAATGACCAGGCTCCCAATCACGTATTTTGATTAGATTGTAGTGTGAAGTGAAAACTTTAAGGCAAAGAAGGAGATGAGGGTTGTTTTTCTAAAGAATGAGCTTGTTTCAAGGAAAGGCTGTAACTTTGTTGCCTACATGTGATATGAATATGAAAGATTGCATTTTACATTAGTTTGTTCAACATTAAAGTTATCAAAATGACGGTAGCAGTTCAAAGTGGTTGCACAAAATGTTTTTCATCACTGAATACAGAAATACCCAGCCGAATATAACAGATGGAGAAAAAAGCATGGAACAAAGATAAAGCCTGTCCTCAAGTAACAGCTTTGGCGTGTTGATAACCCCACCCCACTGTTTTTAGCAGGCCACCATACAAGGTGTGCTTCCTATTATGTTTCCCATTAGAAAGCCTGGTTATGTGAGGAACTCTTGTCCAGAATATACCAGAGCTGTCTTTGTGCCCCGTTACCCTGCTGCAGTGGACTTAGGCAGCTGTTAGTAGAAGTAGTAGGCTGTCTGAACCGGAGGGCTATTGGAGTGCACATGGTGGAAAGAGCTCATCTAACAGCAGGTCACTACAGAGACTTGTGGTGTTTGTAGAGGGAAGAAGCTGGCTGTTCTGCACTGCAAGTTTGTTTTTGTTTGGAGGGGGGAAAAAAAGAAAACTGGCTGTGAGTAGTAGCAGAAGGCATATTTAATCTACAGGGAAAAACAGTGAAGTGTGTGTGTGTGTGTGTGTGTGTGTATGTGTATATATATATATATATATATATATATATATATATATAAAATCCCTGTGTGCGTCTGGGTGTCTTGTGGTGAAGTGCGCGGGGCACGGTGCGATGCGCAATATTACTGTCAGAGAAAGTTTGAGGCGTTTTACGGAAATACAAACCAGTATTACTGCGAGAGGAAATTAAAGGTACACAATACAGTGATGCATATTACAGCCACATACAAGCCAGTATTACTGTCAGAGGAGATTAAAGGCATATTACCGACGCGCACGCCTGTATAACTGCCAGAGAAAATTAAAGGTATATTACGGACGTACAAGACGGTATCCTTCAATAAGGGCGCGCACAAAAAGCCGAGCCTCAAAAGGGAGACCTCATTTGGGCGCAGCGAATAAAGGCGCGCGTAAATAAAGATCTGCACCTTTGTTGCTCTTCACATATTCCAGAACCATTTGAACTAAATTATCTACGAACGCCTTTATTCGCCGCGCTCAATTGAGGTCGCCCTTTTGAAGCTCGCCTTTTTGTGCGCACCCTTATTGAATAGAGCCGTACAACACAGTATTACTGTCACAGAAAATTAAAGACACACAATACACGGCGGCAGCCCACGAAGAACGGTCAGCTCAGCAAGTAAACATCAACAAAAGAAAGGCTGAAAGAAAGAAAAATACGACCAACAAAAAGAATGAAGTCAAAGTCCCTTGCCATTTAATATAGACTGTTCCTACTAATGTTTATGCACTACTGTTCTAGCGCCCGTTATTGTAACGGGCTAAATGACAAGTGTGTGTATATATGTGTGTGTGTGTGTGTGTATATGTGTATATATATATATATATATATATATATATATTAATTATATGTATAATATATATATATATATATATATATAATATATATAAAATAAAAAAAATAGATGGTGATATCTGTTAAAATATTTAAATCAGGAAACATCCATCATTTTTTTAAATCCCTATTGTCCAGCCCATTTTCCCTTTTTTCCTTAACTGAGGTGAGAGTGGAATTCTGTTTTATTAGGTTTTCTTTTTGTTCCTGCTTTCCTTTAACTTTCTGATATGTTTTTCTTCTCATCTTTGTTTTTCTAGTTTGATTATGTATGACTAAGTAATTTTTTATTCAAGTTTGGCTTAATTGTATGTAATGTTGTTTTCTTCAAATAAAATACAAAAATAAGTTAACAAACATTGCCAAAAAAAATGTTAACATTTCTTTTTAGATGATGGGACTACTCCAGAGAGAATAGCACAGATAATGGGTCCTCCAGAAAGATGTCAGCATGCAGCTGAAATTATTACAGACCTCCTTAGAAGTGTACAGGTTTGAATATTGAAAACCTTACTTTGTTTATTTAAGAATGTTTAAATAGAATATTGTCACATTTGATCAGCATGGCAAATTTTAAATTGTAATTTTTTAAAATCTGTTGTTTAAATCATTTGAGATTCGACTAAAAACTTGTTTGATTGAAAAATTAACTTGTTTTAAAACAATTTGCTGTTCTTGTGCAATATAGTGCACACTTTAAAAAAAGGCATTTATTTTCCCTTAATAGATATTCCTTTTTGAATTAGTTTTATTCTAGAATTGCTACTGTACATCAAGCAGTGAAATTTTAAACATTTAAGTAGATGCCTATAAAGCATCATTGTAAGGTTTGTTTACTGTTAAACAAATTAAATTAGAATTGATAACTATTTTAAAATTTGTTTAGAAGCTTCAGACAGCTGTTATATGCATGCCAGTCAAACTGATTGAAAACAGTTTACTTCATATACTTAAGACCAATGAACTTCCTGTATACCTGGTTTATTAAGTTATTCAGTACTTTTAAGGGAACTGCTATGTCGCTTTGGAAGTTTAAGTAGTCTGTCTTTATCCCTTGCACTGTGTGTTGCAGGCTGGAGGTCCACCTGGGCCTGGAGGCAGGGGTAGAGGAAGAGGTGGTCAGGGAAACTGGAACATGGGTCCTCCTGGAGGGCTGCAAGAGTTCAATTTTACTGTTCCCTCTATGAAGACAGGCTTAATCATTGGCAAAGGTAAGCACGTCCATTAAATGTTTGTTTTATTCAATCGTCCTTTGTCATGTCTGATTTAGTTACTTTCAACCTAGAAATGTAATTTTCATTTGCAGTCAAGTCCTGCTTTCTTTGGAGCTTACATATTCATTTATTATGTGCTCTTCCAGTTGGGACTTTGTCTTAACCTGTGCACATGGAAACCTTACTATGGGTTTGTTGAATTTTGCTCAGTTGCCCTCATAGAAGTGTCTATATCATTTAATTTTCATTAGCTGTGATCTTGTTATTAAAATGAGGGCAATCGTTTTGTTTTGGTGGTGTTAAAATCTGTTTTGTGCCTTGAAGTCATTGCATTTATTTATTTTCTTCAATTAGGTGGTGAGACAATAAAAAGCATTAGTCAGCAATCTGGCGCAAGGATAGAGCTCCAGAGAAATCCTCCTCCAAATGCTGATCCCAACATCAAGATGTTCACAATACGTGGCTCACACCAACAGATTGATTTTGCCAGGCAGCTTGTTGAGGAAAAGATAGGAGTGAGTTGAACCTTATGCATAAATAGTTTAAGTGCCAAACACTTCAATTTTATCAAATAGGTAATTTTGCAGACATACAAGACTAGTCTAATTAAAATTGATTTCCATTTTAATATATAATATTCAGGTTGATACTTCACAATAAAAATGCATTCTTAATCAAACAAAACAGAGCAGAAGTGTGTGTTAATAAATTTACTAAACATATCTTTTAAGGAAATGCACCAAAAGTAAACTTTGTTTTGCCTTTAGGTTAGATATAGAGGTTTCAGCAGTTTTGTCTTTTGTTCTAGGGTCCTGTTAGTCCAATGGGTGGCCCTCATGGTCCTCCAGGTCCCCATGGAGGTCCAGGCCCTCATTGTCCTCCTGGTCCACCAGGGCCTCCACCCCCACCGCCAATGGGACCTTACAATCCTGGGCCATACAATCAAGGGCCTCCTGGTCCACAGTAAGTAGGCAGTGATATTGGTCTGGGTGTATTGGTTGATGATGGGCTTTTTTTTTTTTTTTTTGAGGATTTAAACCCCACATGGCGTCTGTTTGACTTCCTCACTTAACCTGCTTTTCTATTTGTGGTGCTGCTTCTTTAGTTGTGATGTTTTGGAGGCTTTGTTAAATGTTTTTCATATACAAGGTAAAAGTGTGTGTGCTTTTTTTTTTTTCCAAAATGAATGACAAACACAACTGGTTATGTATGTATTTTGCAAAAAAAATAGACCTTACTGTATCTAGACCATATATCGGCTTGTTTTTTAAAATCTTAGCAGTTTATCAAGGAAGGGTTAGGCTGTACAGTGTTTTTTTTTTTTTTTAAGAATTGGAGCAGTAGGCTACTTTGAGTACTGCTGACTAATTTTAGAATGAATCATCTAAAGATAGGTATTGATTACATTTTTTGATTTAAAATGTGTGTTGGTCCTTGTCCTTGCAGTAGTTGCATTTTAACATTGCATTTACAGTATGCCTTAGTAACTGGAGGTCTATGCTTTGCGTATGAATTTTGTTAGCTTTTGCCATAGTGTTTATTGTGACTTATTTTTTACTATAGTGAAATCTATTTCATACTTTTTTAAAAATGCGTATCTGTAGATGGTTCACTTAAGTTGGAATTTTGTTGACAGAGGGATGTTTTTTATTTCAGTGGCCCTCCCGCCCCTTATCCTCCACAAGGTTGGGGTAATGGATATCCACACTGGCAGCCACAAGGACCACAAGACCCAAGTTAGTATAATGCTCAAAATCAAATAAAATGAATACATAACCGGATATTGCTATATATGACTTGAGTAACCTTTCTGTTTGTTTTGCAGGTAAAGCAGCTGCAGATGCTAATGCAGCCGCATGGGCAGCATATTATTCTCAGTATCAGCAGCAACCTCAACCACCAATACCTCCTCCAAATGCTGCTCCAGCCACCGGCCAAACAAATGGACAAAGTAAGTTATGTTTTATTGAATTTAGAAAGTACTGTTTAATTCACATATATTGAATGGTCATGTTATTAGGTATACATTCCCTTCCCACCCTAACAATTCTGGTGGGTGGTGCCAGATTTTATTTTTCTATGTGTTTCAGTCACATCAGCTTACCTAGAATTTCTTGCACTATAGCATTAGGTATTTTGGAAATGGTACGTAACCTAAAAATAAGACAGCAGCATTTCTGTAGATAGCAACAAGTGTTTGACGGAAGGAGGCACGAAACGAATGATGTCTGCAGAATTATACACCTTTTACAAAAAACGGTTGAATACAACACTGGAGCCACAAAAGTCAATTGTGATGTAGAAGTTAGGTCATCAGACAATGAGATGTTACACTATCAGACTCTGGATAATGGAGGATATGAAGCAACAATATCTAGTCTGAATACAGCAAATTGTTCTTATGGGTAAGAAAAAGAACAGGAGAGATGCTTGTATGTTTGAAGATCCATTGTGTTGGGTGTCACATCAGTGTATCGAGGCATAATAGATGGTTGGTTTTTGTGGAACCTTTAAGTAGAGCAACATTTAAATATTGCAGAATAGCTGATAGTAGTTATTCTTTTTTTTTCTTTTTTTTTTTAATATTTTTATATTATTAATTTTCATTGTAATCATTCCATACAAACAGATCAATTTATAACCCAACAAATTTGAAAACAAATCAAACCCCACCCCTGAGAAGGAGAGCTTAGCTAAAGGAAAATTTCTTTAAGCTTTTTAATAAGGCAACATTAGACAAAAGAAGGGGAGAAGTAAATATCTATATAAATAAGAGATGGAGAAGGGAGTTAAATGCAATAATAGTTATTTCTCTTATTCTAAAATAATATTGATTAAATCCTGCCATGTTTTGAAAAAAATTTGTACAGATCCTCTAACTGAAAATTTGATTTTTTCCAATTTCAAATAATATAAAACATCGGTTTCCCACTGACTTATAAGAGGAGAATTAGGATTCTTCCAATTTAACAAAATAAGTCTGCGTGCCAAGAGTGTAGTGAATGCAATCACCGTTTGCTTGTCCTTCTCCAATTCCAGTCCATCTGGAAGGACACCAAACACAGCTGTTAGTGGGTTAGGAGGGATTGTGATACTAAGGCTGTCTGAGAGGCACTTAAAAAATTTTGTCCAAAATGATGTTAGTTTGGTGCAGGCCCAGAACATGTGACCCAGTGAGGCAGGAGCTTGGTTGCAGCGCTCGCAGGTTGGATCCTGGCCTGGAAACATTTTGGACAGTAGTTATTCTAAGTAAAATTGTTGTAATATCTTCGAGCCATATTGGAATTGATAAGTGCGGTCATTGTGGAGCCTCTCCTTTTCGTCCATTTCCTGATTTAATTTGGATGATTCTGAGGTCTTTTGGGTAAACAAAGTATAGCTAGGTAAGTGGCTGTTCTTTGTCATTTGTATTTTTGAGCACTAATAAATAAGCAGTGTTTTTTCATTAATTTTTTTTTTCTTCACTAGTAACTTGAGATCTGTCGATACATATACAGAGGATTTCCATTTATTTTGATGTCTGTTTGTTCTTGTACTTAAGTGTGTGTTTTTAGTTTATAATTCTACACGTATAGCTTTGAAATAGATCCCAACCAATGACAGATTACTGATGAATATTCCATCGATATTGCTGGAGTGTTCAAATTTATTTATTTTTTTAATCTGAGTGACACAGATTAACCATGATGTTGTTACATGAGTGTTTTAATTTAACATGTAAACGGGTTACATTAAAAAAAAAAAAAAAAGTATTGACACAAAGCATAGTGATACCTTTAATTTCTCATGCACTCAAGTGTATTCTGCAGGTGCCATGAGCACAAGCAGCTAATATTAAATCAATTCTTATAATGATAACATAGCCCACGTTGACTTGAATATGAATAATAAACATCACTGAACATCAAGGTGGTGTTATGCATGTTCATCTAGCAATTAAATGAGGTGAGCATTTTTTAAGGGGATTAATGACTGAATAAATGAACCAGTACACATGTATATATCCTGAGTTTTGCATGTATTAATGTAAATAATTCAAGCTGAAATATTTATGTGAATATATCAATGTATGACATGTACGGTTTATTATTGTCATACAGCCAGCATTTTGCTTGCCATTGGCTTATCCTGCTTTATTTTTTTAGCTTCAAAATGCATTCAATTTGCAGATACAGACTGCTAAAGAGAGTACTTATTTGTTAGACTCAATAGCCTACTGGATGATTTATATTGGCATATTACTCAGACTACTACTTGTCATGAGCAAAGTTTATTTATTAGCAGATTTTAAAGACATGCAAATAATCAGAGAGGAGAATAAGCTAAGACAGTAGGCTGGAAAACTAAATGAGTTAACATAACAGCAGTAGCATTTGAATTCATTTTAATTACATAAACTACATTAGTAACACTTGTAAACCATTAAGTCCCGAGTTTAAAACTTACATATATACATCTGCAGTTGTCTGCTTGTGTAATCTTTATTGATTGCAACACATTGTTAGTGAACATTGTGGTTTGGCAGCCTTTCAAGCAGTTTGTACAGATTTGGAGAAGAAAGTAACTGAAAACGCTATTAAGTTGACGACAAACAGGTTGATTGCAGTTATTGACAAAAATGATCTTATCAAGCAAACAATCTGAGTACTGTGAGTGCCCAAGCAAGCAGTCACTGTGGCTTACAGAGACAAATAATGAATCATTTGAAAGCAAAAGTTGTATAGTCCTTACAGGATTAATGCGTGACCTCTGAATGAATCTGTTACTGACTCAAAACCTTGTGCACACCTGGCGTAGGCTGTGCAGTGCCATTTTGGTAGGGGTGAAGACAAGGGGGGAAAGTAGAAAAAAACATGGAGTAAAGCATTTTAACTAGACAGTTGTGAATGTCAAGTATAATAGTAAGAAATGAATGAAAAAAAATTGCCAGTCCTGGGGAAGATGAATGCAGGCAAAGTTTAATGTATTTTTAAGCACATGAATTGTTCAGCAGGTATATTGTTACTTTGTTGTTGTGCATATCAGACAAGAGGAGTGGCTTTTCAAGCTGATGACTTGTGCCCTATTATTTCTGGGCTGGGATAAATTCCAGCTGTTCTGTGAACCTGCCCTGGTAGACATGAGTTAGAAAGATGAGTGGAATATTGGTGCAGGTTCAACCAATACCAATGCATATTTAGAGACAAATATCAGCCTGATTATCATGCTAGTAAAGAGTTACTCACCATTAATACCATTTGGATTTAAGTTAAAGCAATGCAAGTCAGAGATTTAAATGCCTTAATTATTAGAGTATGAATGTACCTTTCATTTTTATTTTGCAGCAGCAACAGCAGCTGGTGACCAACAGAATCCAGCTCAGAGTGGGCAGGCAGATTACACAAAAGCCTGGGAGGAATATTACAAGAAATTGGGTATGTTTTTAAGAAACTCTTTAAGCATATTGGTAGGTGTGAGCATTTTGATGAATGTATTTAAACATCAAAATTATGAAATAGCTTAACCTTAGACATATAGCAAATTTCTTAAAGGGTTATAGGTTTCTTGGCTCCTGGCTAACTACAAGAGTCGAACAGGCTGTCCCTCAGAGAGCTTCGCCAGTAAACGTGCATACACCCAATTTAATCTGTATTTGTACAGAAGAAATCATTTTCACCGATAACAAAAGCCATACTCCTACTGTTAGCTTACTTAGCACAGTACACAATTTGAGACTTGATGTGATGAAGTATGCAGGCAAGTAAGTTTTTCCACCTACTGTTTGTAATAGGTTGGTTTGATCAGCCTTTGTCTTTTTAGAATGGTAATTGAAGTGGCTGTGTTTTGACTTTCCCTTTTATATTTTATATCATTTTAACTGGGGATCAGGGATAGACGAATTTTTAGCCATTAATAATATTGCACATGAGTAAGGAAGTCTTCCTGTTACTCATACTTGGTTACTTTTGTCCATCCGCACATATGAGCTACTTAAAATTATTATTATAACAATACTAAGAGGACTTAGATGTTACAAAATTTAGTTTTTTTTATTTCTTTTAAGTGTGCATTTTTAGCATTGTTTTTAAGACCTGCTTATTCCTCTTAAGTTCTTATAATTTTCTCTTAGAAAATTATGAAATTAGGACTATATTTACTAAAACAAAAATAGTGGTAATGTGTTTTTAACATCTTGTTGCTAAAATACTACTTAATTTTAGGTCAGCAAGGTCAACAGCAGCAAGACTACACAAAAGCATGGGAAGAGTACTATAAAAAGCAAGGTAATTGTAGTTATTTTATGCATTGCAAGTATTTCAGCTTCACTTCTGAGTACTCTTCAAATTTTATTTTTAAAGTACTTGTATACAGTTGGTTTTTAAAGGATGACCTTCGTGTATATAGCTTTTTTTTTTTACATAGCTCTTGATAGGTTTCATAGTCCTTAACATTTTTTTTTTAATTACCTGATTTTTTTTTTTTTTTTTTTTGAGTAATCTTCTGGTGTTAAGCCACATTAAACTAACCGAAAGTATGTTTATTACAATAAACACCTTCCAAATCAAGGGCAAAAGCAAAAGATGAATTTGCTGTATTTATAAGTTGAATTACTTTAAAATAGACATGGAGAGTTTCTTGGTGTTTGCCACATGTGAGCTACATTTCCTTAGGTACATTATGGTATTTCATTAACGTCAGTATTACTTGTTACACTTTACAGTATTTTTCAGCGGCACCTTCTGTGCAAGTTTAAGAAACACAGATGAACAGATGTAATCACATGGACATGCCCTAGCAAATTATATTTGTTGAAGGGACAGCTTGTAGATTTGAACTATGTAAAGAAAGTGTTTAAATTTGACAACCTATCCTAAAAATGTGTTTTAATCATAAATGTAAATTTGTGTTTATTAAACAAGTATGTACATTTATGCAGAATAATACTTGTTTTTTTTTTTTTTTTAGAGAAATTTATTTGAAGACTTTGTATTTAGATGAAAGCTTATACAGGTCAAATTCCGTTATTACGATTATCTTTATAATGAAATTTTCATTACAACTAAGTATTTTTATGGTCCTGACTGTTTCCCCATATGATGCAAGTATATAGAAATCTCGTTATTACGAAGTACATTCAGCAGATACTTTCATTATAACGAAGTGCCCAAAAGACCTTGAAATGCCCGAATGAATCATCCACAGAGCAGCTAGTTCTGTGGCCGCAGCTCAGTTGTGCACAATGATCCCCAAACAAACATTGTAATTTTTTTTCTTTCTTTGTTTCCTGTGGTTTTCAGTGATAACTTTTGCTTATTGCTCGTCAATATTTAAAAAACATCCATTGGAATTTAAGTCATTGTCACCCTCCTATAGAAACGGCAGACACGAAAAAACGATAACAGTTCATATTAGAAAAAAAAAAACTTTACATTTTTGTAGCTCTCGATTTGCGGACAGAAAAAAGACGTTGCCAGTGAATTCTGAATTTTGCCATCGACATTGTCAACTTTCTTGAAAGACCAAGCAAAAAAAAAAAGAAAAAAAATCTTGGGTTGCAAACGTATGTGAACTGCTGCATTTGAAGACGTCGAAAAAGCAGTTTTTACGTGGTTCGGAGATGCTTGTTCAAGAAACATTAATATTAATGCGGCACTCATTCAAGGTAAATGTGAGGTTTGTAAACTCTCTTGGGACCTCCCCTAACTGGACGACGAAGAGTGTCGCGAACGCCTCTATGGAAGACTGTTTATCGGTTGCCGGGGCAATAGCTATCTCAGATATTCTGCGGCTCTCTGCCAAAGCAAACAGAAAAGATATTGATGGGTGATGCAGCCTGACTGCTGTGTCTGTGTATAGCAGAGTGGCAGATCACGCTACAATAAATGTGTGCCGTTCCTGTTTCAAACTGAATGAAGTTGGTTTTCCTAAAGTACTGAGACTCAGCCTCGTGTTTTGGGGTGCAAGATAGGGACTTATAGCGCAACCCTGATCTTTTATGATTTGCTTCTGTGTCACTTCACTGCAGCGCTATGAGTCTGTTTTCGCCCTGCCCCGGCAAATGGACAGTCTTCCATAGACGCTGCAATCACATTTCGGGAAAGTGTATTATCACAAGGAAATGCTGAGGAAATATTCCCGTCAGCATAAATTGTAGGCAGGAGGAGATTAAAATGAACACAAAAGAAGCTATTGAAATGAATGCAAATGCCTGGGCGCAAGTTAAAGAAAGCACTATAGTAACAAATACAGAATCTCATTACAACAAAATTTTCGTTTTAACGAAATATTTTTTAGGTCCCTGGGAGTTCGTTATAATGGAATTTGACCTGTATTGCAGATGTTCAGAGAATGTAATGTCTTTTTTACCACTATGTCATCACTTGATTATTAGGTAATGAAAAGTTAATAGCCCCCATTTGCTTAGAACTATTGAATTGAGTTTTGAGTGTGTGATATAGTACTGATTGTGTCCTGGACTTCAGAGTGAGCATTTGTATTCATTCTAACAATAAAACAGATTTTCATTCTTTGAAAGCATTCAATCAGATGTGCATTTTCTGTGGTTTTATCCATACAAAATATTATACATAATAAAAAATTATTATATATAATAGATTCTAGGTATGTTGTCACACATCAATATATAACACCAGCAGCCATTAGGGTAATGCTTAAATATTTGGGATTTTGGTATAATAGGCAGTGCAGTGTTTCCTGTTGCAATTTACATTGAAATCAATATGTACCTTGATAGAGCGTTTGTGCAGTTTTGTTTCATTTGGCGTCTGTTTTTGAGGTGATTTAGACATTTTTTAGTTTAACACCTAATCTGTGAAATATTTCCAGTCTAGTGCAGGACAGCCAAATTATGCTGTGTCCTCCGCATAGAATGCATACACTTGCTTTATTATTTGAGCCAGAAAAAAATGCTGTTAGTGTTTATTTTGCAGTAAAAAAAATTTCACTTTATTTTTTGTGTAATACAGCTGCAGAGACTAATTAAGAGAAACATTATTTCTAATTAAAGTTTGTGGTTACCATTGTTGAATATTATAATAAGCTGCCATTTTCCATGACCTACATGGATGTACACTTTATTCATGGACAATACTTTGCTGGGAGGCAGCATGTTTACTGAATCAGTCAGCATTGTTTTACCATTACTGTGTTTTGTGGAAACCACTATGTAATACTGCCTATCCATGTGCATACCCCATCTTTTAGTTATCTCCAGAATTCTTTCCAGGGATATCACTGTCCATACAGTTAGGTCCATAAATATTTGGACAGACAACTTTTTTCTAATTTTGGTTCTGTACATTACCACAATGAATTTTAAATTAAACATCTCAGATGCTATTGAAGTGCAGACTTTCAGCTTTAATTCAGTGGGGTGAACAAAAATATTGCATAAAAATGTGAGGCAACTAAAGCATTCTTTTAACACAATCCCTTCATTTCAGGGGCTCAAAAGTAATTGGACAAATTAAATAACTGGAAATGTTCATTTCTGATACTTGGTTAAAAACCCTTTGCTGGCAATGACAGCCTGAAGTCTTGAACTCATGGACATCACCAGATGCTGGGTTTCCTCCTTTTTAATGCTGTGCCAGGCCTTTACTGCAGCGGCTTTCAGTTGATGTTTGTTTGTGGGCCTTTCTGTCTGAAGTTTAGTCTTCAACAAGTGAAATGCATGCTCAATTGGGTTAAGATCAGGTGACTGACTTGGCCATTCAAGAATTTTCCACTTGTTTGCTTTAATAAACTCCTGGGTTACTTTGGCTGTGTGTTTTGGGTCATTGTCCATCTGTATCATGAAACGCTGCCCAATCAATTTGACTGCATTTAGCTGGATTTGAGCAGACAGTATGTCTCTGAACACCTCAGAATTCATTCGGCTGCTTCTGTCCTGTGTCACATCATCAATAAACACTAGTGTCCCAGTGCCACTGGCAGCCATGCACGCCCAAGCAAGCCATCACACTGCCTCCACCATGTTTTACAGATGATGTGGTATGCTTTGGATAATGAGCTGTTCCACGCCTTCTCCATACTTTTTTCTTGCCATCATTCTGGTAGAGGTTGATCTTGGTTTCATCTGTCCAAAGAATGTTTTTCCAGAACTGTGCTGTCTTTTTTTTAGATGTTCTTTAGCAAAGTCCAATCTAGCGTTTCTATTGTTGAGGCTTATGAGTGGCTTGCACCTTGTAGTGCACCCTCTGTATTTACTTTCTTGCAGTCTTCTCTTTATGGTAGACTTGGATATCGATACGCCTACCCCCTGGAGAGTGTTGTTCACTTGGTTGTCTGTTGTGAAGGGGTTTCTCTTCACCATGGAAGTGATTCTGCGATCATCCATCACTGTTGTCTTCCTTGGGTGTCCAGGTCTTTTTGCATTGCTGAGTTCACCAGTGCTTGCTTTCTTTCTCAGGATGTACCAAACTGTAGATTTTGCCACTCGTAATATTGTAGCAATTTCTCGGATGGGTTTTTTCTGTTTTCGCAGCTTAAGGATGGCTTCTCACACCTGCATGGAGAGCTCCTTTGACCACATGTTGTCTGTTCACAGCAAAATCTTCCACATGCAAGCACCACACCTCAAATCAACTCCAGACCTTTTATCTGCTTAATTAATAATGACATAACGACGGATTTGCCCACACCTGCCCATGAAAATAGCCTTTGAGTCAATTGTCCAATTACTTTTGAGCCCCTGAAATGAAGGGATTATGTTAAAAAAAAATGCTTTAGTCGCCTCACATTTTTATGCAATTGTTTTGTTCACCCCACTGAATTAAAGCTGAAAGTCTGCACTTCAACTGCATCTGAGTTGTTTCATTTAAAATTCATTGTGGTAATGTACAGAACCAAAATTAGAAAAAAGTTCTCTGTCTAAAATATTTATGGACCTAACTATGTATAGTTGGTTTAAGAAAAAAGCAATATTTCTGACACAGCTTAGCCCAAGAAAGAATTGGAAACAATCTGTGATAAGTATTTTGATTAGTCTAGAGGATAATAAGTTAAAAACTTCAAGAAACGTGATGCCAAAAATTAATAGATGTATTCAGTTCAAAGGATGCATCCAGCAGGATGAATGAATATATACCTCCATCATTATACCCCCAAATAAGTAATTCAGATGGACTATTTAACAGTTGGTTACTAGAGGGGAGAAGAAAAATCTATATAGGATAGTACTGCATAACATTTCCTTATGGCAGATTATCGCCACACTCTGAAGTATCTGAATGATTTCAAATCTTTTTTTTTATGCAGTCTTTGTGTTCGCCATGTATACAAACTGGTATAAACGTGTGTGTGTATGTGTTTGTGTATGTATGTAAACAGCAGGGAAAATAAGTATTGAACACGTCAACGTTTTTCTCAGTAAATATATTTTTAATGGAGCTATTGACATGAAATTTTTGCCAGATGTTGGTAACAACCCAAGTAATCCACATATACAAAGAAATCAAAACAAATAAGTCCATAAATTATGTGTAATAAAGTGGAATGGCACAGAGAAAAAATATTGAACATGCTTACTGAAATGTATTTAATACTTAGTGGAAATGCCTTTGTTGATAATGTCAGCTTCAAGACGCCTCCTGTATGGAGAAACTAGTCGCATGCATTGCTCAGGTGTGATTTTTGGCCCATTATTCCACACAAATTGTCTTCAAATCTTGAAGGTTTGGTGGGCCCCTTCTATGAACTCTGATCTTCAGTTCTTTCCTTAGGTTTTCAATTGGATTCAAGTCGGGTAATTAACTGGCCATTCTAGCAGCTTTATTTTCTTTTTCTGAAACCAATTGAGTGAGTTTGGCTGTGTGTTTAGGATCATTGTCTTGCTGAAATGGCCACCCTCATTTCATTTTCAGTATCCTGGTAGATGGCAGCAGATTCTTATCAAGAATGTCCTGGTACAGTTCTCCATTCATCCTTCCTTCAATTACATGAAGTCTGCCAGTACCATATGCTGAAAAATGGCATGATTTTGGGGTGATGGGCAGTGCCATTCCTCCTCCAAACATGGTGTGTTCAATGACATCCAAAGAGTTCAATTTTATTCTCATCTGACTAGACTATATTCTTCCAGTATTTCATTGACTTGTCCAAATCTTGTGTATCAGACTTTAAACGTACTTCAACATGCTTTTTCTTCAGCAGTGAAGTCTTAAATGGTGAGCTGCATAGAGTAGAGGCTGTGGCGGTTGAGTGCATTACTTAACTGTTTTCTTTGCAACAACTGTACCTGCTAATTCCAGTTCTCCATAAGTGGTCCTTGACTCTTGGACAACTCTTCTGATTATTCTTTTGACTCCTCTGTCTGAAATCTTGCGAGGAGCACCTGGTCGTGGCCGGTTTATGAAATGATGTTCTTTCCACTTCTGGATTATGGCCTTAATGGTGCTTACTGGAACATTCAGAAGTTTAGAAATCTGTCTGTAACCAATGCCATCAGTATGTTTTGCAACAATAAGGTTGTGAAGGTCTTGAGAGTTCTTTGCTTTGACCCATCATGATATGCTTCTTGTGTGACACCTTGGTAATGGGGAAACCTTTTTATAGGCCAACAGGATTAAACAAGCTGATCTTCATTTGCACTGATATGGGGCAGGATTGCTTTCTAAATAATGAGATTTCAGCTGGTTTCTTGGATATACATGCCTTTTTCCACCTCCTTTTCTTCGTTTTCAATAGTTTTTCCCTGTTTCATTCCACTTTATGACACAACTTAACTTATGGACTTGATTTTTGTATGTGTGGATTACTTGGGTGGTTACTAATATCTGCTGAAAATTTTATGTCAATAGCCACGTTAGAAATACATTTACTTAGAAAAATGTTGATATATTCAATACTTATTTTCCCACTGTGTGTGTGTTTTTTGTGTAGCAAAAAATAACATGTACATGAAACTCCAAGATTTATTACCCCATTTAAATGCAGCTTTAAATAAGTTTTGCTTTCATTTTTGTTATATAGCTGCCTACTTAGGAAATACAGTTTCTCTGCATCTGTTTTCAAACATGAACAATACAACCCAGGGTTATAGGGAATGGGAGTGTTTCTGGTGGCACAAGGCAAGGCACAAAGCAATCCTAAGTGAAATCCAGTCCATCATAAGGGTGCACTTCCCTACATACTTGTTCATAAGGGTGCCACATAGAGTAGCGAATTAGCCTAACAATGAAGTTATGCTGCTTAGTTCCGTGCAGACTATACTATAATTTCAGAGATGTGTGTCCACAGAGATAATCCTATATTAAATGGGAACAGGCAGCTACAGAAAGACCACAAGTATACATGAGAAGGTGAACACATTGGGGTTATTTGATCAACTTTTTAAGTACTACGGGGTTGTCTGGTTTATACAAAATGTTGGTCTCCAGTGAAAACACACTCGGTGAGAGGGTATTTTGCTGATGTAAAGACACTGCTAGCCTTGTAGTTTACCCGAGAGCAGGTCACAAGAATGCTTCTAAGTGGCCCAGTTCTATAAGTTCAGGCCAGTGTATTTTTAAGTTTCATGGCTAAATGTACATTTGAAACCAACAAATTTGTTACAAAAAACACCACAGTATGTTTCAGATCAGTGGTTCGGAGAGGGCTGATCTGCTTAATGGATTCCATAATGTTTTAGGTACAACCCCAGTTCCAAAAAAACTGGGACGCTGTGTAAAATGTAAATAACAGAATGCAATGATTTGTAAATCTCATTGACCCATATTCACAATAGACATAGACAACATATCAAATGCTGAAAGTGAGACATTTTACTGTGTCATGAAAAATATCAGCTTGTTTTGAATTTGATGGCACTAACATGTCTCAAAGTTGGTACTGGGGTTTTTTTTTGTTTTGTTTTTTTTAAAGTCTGGAAAAGTTAGTGGTACTAAAAGACACCTGGAGCAACACTTTGCAACTATTTACAGTAGGTTAATTGGTATCAGATCAGTAACATGACTGGGTATAAAAAGAACATCTTAGAGAGGCAGAGTCCCTCAGAAGTAAAGACCGGCAGATGGCCAGTTTGCCAAAAACTGCATCTACAAATTGTAGAACAATTTCAGAATAATGTTCCTCAACGTAAAATTGCGATGACTTTGAATATCTCACCATCTACAGTACATAATATCAAGATTCTGAGAATCTGGATAAATCTCTTATGTACAAGGGTCAAGGCCAAAAGTGAATATTGGATTCCTGTGAACTTAAGCCCCTCAGGTGGCACTGCATTAAATGCAGGCACGTTTCTGTTATTGAGGTCACTGCATGGGTTCAGGAACACTACCAGAAATTTCATTACCTGTGACTGCAGTTCACTGCACCATCCACAAATGCAAGTTAAAGCTCTATTGTGCAAAGATGAAACAATATGTAAATTTGGTCCCGAAATGTCGCCATCTTCTCTGAGTCAGAGCTTATTTTAAATGGACTGAGGCAAAGTGAAAAACTGTTCAGTGTTCAGATGAATCGAAATTTTTAATTTTTTGGTAAACATGGATGCCACGTCCTCCAGCTCTCGGTTCAAAAGCCTGCATCTCTGTTGGTATGGGGGTGCATTAGTGCCTGTGGAATTAGCAGCCTGCAAATCTGGAAAGGCACCTTCGATGCTAAAAGGTTTAGAGCAACATATGCTCCCATCCAGACTACGTCTTTTTTTAGGGAAGGCCTTTCCTATTTCAGCAAAGCAATGCTAAACCACATACTGCATCTCTTACAACAGCATGTCTTTGTAGTTGAAAAATCTCGGTGCTGAACTGGCCTGCATGCAGTCCAGACCTTTCACTGATTCTAAACGTTTGGCTAATTGTGAAACAAATGACAGACGACCCAGGACTTTTGAGCAACTAGAATCCTATATCAGACAAGAATGGGGCAACATTCCTTTCCTAAAAGTCCAACAACTGGTCTTTGTTACCAGATGTTGGTGGACTGTTGTTAAAAGAAATGGGGAACGCTACACATTGGTGGCCCTGTCTCAGCTTTTTTTGAGTTTTGTTACTGCCATGAAATTCAAAATGACCTTATTCTTACAATGGTACATTTTCCCAGTTTAAACATTTGATATGTTTTCTATGTTCTGTTGTGAATAAAATTTGCATTTGTGAGATTAGCAAATCATTGAATTCTGTTTTTATTTACATTTTGGAAGTGGGGTTATAATTTTCGGAATTCATTCAGCATTCATTACGTTTCAGATTTGTTTAAACTTTGTTTAAATTTAGAACTTAAGTAATTTTGTGTATAATTTGAGTTTGAAGTGAAATTTCACACTTCAAAAAGTGCTCAGCACACATTAGCTGCAGGGCTGCGACGAAGGCGTTGCCCCCACCTGATATCTTGTGTTGTATATGCGTCACAGTGAATGGCTTGAAATGGAGTAAATGTGTAACAACATTTCTGAATTGCTACTAAAATATGTTTACATAATAGTTACCCAATATCTGTATTGCTTATGTGTAAAGATAATTTCCTGCATAGTTTCTTACTCAACACCTGACCAGTTAATTGATGACTAGAGTTGGCTAAATGAACACAGACTTTATTGTAGCCAGCCCTGCTGAATCTAAACATCTCCATATATATGGACCCTTAATCACGAGAGTAGTTTCTTCTGTAGGAACATCAGTTGCTAAAACTTAGGTATATAATCCTTTATTGGTTGCTATTACTAAATCTGAGTTCACCACATCAGAAATCATTATGTCCCAATGTAGAACGTTTAGGACAGTGGTGTGTCTTCTACAGAAAGGCCGCCCTGCCAGAATTTCCTTAGGGCACAGCATTATCCATTGCCTGCAGGTTTCTCCAGGTTTAGCTAATGTCAATTTTCATGGCCTCCAAGATAAGACTCCATAACTATGGCATTCATGGGTGAGTGGCAAGATAGAAACCTCCAATATTCAAGAGTCTTCTTCTTTCGGCTGCTCCCGTTAGGGGTTGCCACAGCCAGTCATTTTCTTCCATATCTTTCTGTCCTCTGCATTTTGCTCTGTTACACCCATCACCTGCATGTCCTCTCTCACCACATCCATAAACCTTCGCTTAGGCCTTCCTCTTTTCCTTTTCCCTGGCAGCTCTATCCTTGGCATCCTTCTCCCAGTATACCCAGCATCTCTCCTCTGCACATGTCCAAACCAACACAATCTCGCATCTCTGACTTTATCTTCCAACCCTCTAATGTACTCATTTCTAATCCTGTGCATTCTTGTCACACCCAATGCAAATCTTAGCATCTTTAACTGTGCCACCTCCAGCTCTGTCTCCTGCTTTCTGGTCAGTACCACCGTCTCCAACCCATATAACATAGCTGGTCTCACTACCGTCCTGTAGACCTTCCCTTGCACTCTTGCTGATACACCCGTCTGTCACAAATTACTCCTGGCACTCTTCTCCACACATTCCACCCTGCCTCCACTCTTTTTTACCTCTCTTCCACAATCCTCATTACTCTGTACTGTTGATCCCAAGTATTTAAACTCATCCACCTTCGCCAGCTCTACTCCCTGCATCCTCACCATTCCACTGACCTCCCTCTCATTTACACACGTATTCTGTCTTGTTCCTACTGACCTTCATTCCTCTCCTCTCTAGAGCATATCTCCACCTCTCCAGGGTCTCTTCAACCTGCTCCCTACTATCACTATAGATCACAATGTCATCAGCAAACATCATAGTCCATGGGGACTCCTGCCTAATCTCGTCAACCTGTACAACTCTTACATACTACTTCTGCCACTTCCAACTTCCTCATGCAATACCACAGCTCTTCTTGAGGCACCCTGTCATATGCTTTCTCCAGGTCCACAAAGACGCAATGCAACTCCTTCTGGCCTTCTCTAAACTTCTCCATCAACATCCTCAAAGCAAACATTGCATCTGTGGTGCTCTTTCTTGGCATGAAACCATACTGCTGCTCACTAATCATCACCTCACTTCTTAACCTAGCTTCCACTACTCTTTCCCATAACTTCATGCTGTGGCTCCGTTGCACTTCTAACGTCAGTGTTTGTCTTGGATTTGCAAAGAAACACCTGAATGGTTCCTTGCACCTTTCGGACTGTCCTGTAGACAATTCAAAACTAGGTCCCACTATTTCTGGAGTAAAGCTAATAAAGCATTCAAAAATTAGAACCTACAGTAAAACATGGAGGTTGTAAGTTTGATGGTATGGAAATACTTTTTTGCCTCAGGACCCAATATTTGCCATTAACTTCACTTTACTATAGTATTCATAAATGAAATTTCTGATTATCTGTCCATTACGTAAAGCTGAAGAGTTAACTGGGTTATGTATCAGTATACTGACCCAAAACATATTGGAGGAAACTAAATTTAAAGTTTTGGAGTGGTCTAGTCAAAGTCCTGACAAATCATGTAGAACTTCTGTAACAGAAGCTGAAATAAGCAGTTAACTGGGTTATGTATCAGTATACTGACCCAAAACATATTGGAGGAAACTAAATTTAAAGTTTTGGAGTGGTCTAGTCAAAGTCCTGACAAATCATGTAGAACTTCTGTAACAGGAGCTGAAATAAGCAGTTCACACTCTTAAAACATTTCAGGTCATCTGAATTAAAGCAGTTCTATAAAAAGAGTGGGGTAACAATTCTCAGCAGTGATGTGGAAGACTGATGCCCAATTATAAGAAGAGGCTAGTTGCAATTAGTTCTGCTGAATGTGCTGTTACTAAATATGCAAAGTGTGGGGATATTCCTTCATGTGGGTGATAGGGATATTGAATTACTTTGTTCACTGAATAAAGAAAGCAGTGATTTCAAAGCCTTATCGATATAATCATTGATTCAGGTTCTTTAAAAAAAATTTTTTTTTTTTTTTTTTAAATTAAAACACTAAAGGTGCTAGGCTATTCATTGTGTAAAATATGCAAAAACAGGATATTAGGAAGGAGGCAAATGCTTGTTCACAGCCCTGTACATTCACTGAGCTGTAAAAACACTAAAGACGAAGGTTTTTTGAACATGCACATTATAACTCTTGAAGTAACAATGTCTAAAAATTGTTTATGCTTGACTGAAAAATTCACAAATGTCTGGAGTGTAACCAATTGTTCTCTTCCATAGTCCCCTTGATATTTGGCTTTTTTTTTTTTTTTTTTTTGTTTGTTAGCTAACATTAAGAAAACACTGCTGTGAGGATTTTCACTATGGCCACTCTGCTTTAATGTTAGGTAATACACTGAGAATGCTATAGCCAAGCCAACTGACAATAGGTAAACAATCAATTATAGATTAGTCAAATTTCCTGTTTTAGTATTTGTTACAACACTATGTAAGAGTAGAAATGTTTTGAAAAGGCACATTATTCTAGTGATATTTACATATGGTAATATATATGTACAGTATGTGGTACTCAGATTTTTAAACATTTCTGTGTATTATAGTAGTACTAGCCAACCCACGGCGTACCATATGCTGCATAATCAGGCCGCTTTTTTAATGATTTTTAAGCACAGGGAAAAATAACATTTGAAAAATCCGTAATTTAATAAACCACCAAGAAAACGGGAGGAATGGGGAAGGACGCCCATTACGCCCCGTCCGTCATGCTAGTCTGCTGATTTCTCATTCAGTATGCCAAATGGGGGAGGCAGCTTGAAGGATGAGGTCTCCAGGACTCTACACAAATCCAAATCTTATTATGGGATATATCATCTACTGTTAAATTCTGCTCTGTACTTCTAAAATTTATATTTTTTATTTCTTACTATACTGAGAAATTGTTCTGTTCTGTGTACTGCATTGTATTGTATTGACCCCCTTCTTTTGACACCCACTGCACGCCCAACCTACCTGGAAAGGGGTCTCTCTTTGAAGTGCCTTTCCCAAGGTTTCTTCCATTTTTTCCCTACAAGGTTTTTTTGGGAGTTTTTCCTTGTCTTCTTAGAGAGTTGAGGCTGGGGGCTGTCAAGAGGCAGTGCCTGTTAAAGCCCATTGCGGCACTTCCTGTGTGATTTTGGGCTATACAAAAATAAACTGTATTGTATTGTAAACTGTATGCACTGCCTGCTCATGTGCCCACCCCCAACTCGTCACCTGTGTCGTTTTAGTCTTTGCAGTCGACATGCACCTGTGAGTAGTGATGGGCGGAGTGAAGCCTCACGAAGCATCAACACGTTTGAAGCAATTGTGTCGGAAATCGTATCGCAGCTTCGAAGCATTTGACACTCGCCTCTCTAGTGGCACCTCCTGGCCATTTTCATTAACGTTACAGAAACTTATGATACACTTCAATGACGTCTGTTAAAACCCTTATTGCTTTTATTTTTTTGCAGCTACAGACTGACAACGAAGAGAAGGGTTCGTCAGCAGCTTCTAGTGTCTGATGTCTAAAAAATATAAATATAACTAACAGTGACAGGCAGAATGCACTATACGACAGCAAGAGTTAAACAAAATAAGACGCCTCACCTCATGAATTCCTGGCTCTTTCAATTAGTATTTACTTTTGCACTGTATCATTATAATCGCTCCTGTTATTAGTATTATAATTAACCCTGATCTTTTCTTGAGATCACATTTAATAGCCTTAAATGTTTTCTTTGGTCTGACTTAATTAAAACGGAGTAGACAGAAAATAAAGGTATATCCCTGTACATTGCCATGATATAGGTAAGCACATTTGAGAAAGAAAATGTGAAATCCTTAAATCACAGATGTTATTATTCGATCAAGTATTAAAATCTGCAGTGCTTTGAAAGCTCGACACAGTGTCGAAACCTGAGTATCGAGCGGCCCATCACTACTTGTGAGTCACGTAGACTTTTCATTGGTGTTTGCGGTTCTGGCTGCTTTTCGTGTACTGAGTTGTTCCGGAGTCACAGTTGAGAAACACCTTTTTTAATGCCTTTTAAGCACAGGGGAAAAAATGAACATGTGGCCCGCTGCATTCTTTAACTGCTTTGTGGCGCTGTAGTAGTACTTCTGCTTTACAGTAAGGAGACAGTGGAAGATTGTGGGTTCACTTCCCGGTTCCTCCCTGTGTGGATAGAAAATTATCCGCGACAAACAAACTGTTTTACACGGTGCAAACCAACCCGCGGCGTAGTATACGCCGCATAATCATGCCGCTTTTTCAATGTTTTTTAAGCAGAGGGAAAAAAATGAACATCTGCAAAATCCGTAACGCTGCTTTCAGTAAGTACAAGGCACACACGTTTAATTTGTTGGCAACTTTTTGCCAGCCGTCTTTCATGGTTTGGGCTGTTTTTGCAGTGTTACCTCTTGTGCATATTAAATCTTGAAATCCTTCGAGTAACTAATTAACTAACACCCACCCACTCAGCTTGTGTGAAAAAAATGCGCCCATTCTTTCATCATTTTGTTGCAGCAATATACATAGTGTTTTCACTCTGCGTGGAGGCGCGCATTCATCTTGGATTATTACATCCTGCTAGACTAATATGCTACATGGCTACGTTTGAAAAACCGACTTACCCTGATGAGTTTCACCGGCATTAATGATTAGGAATCTGGTTGGAGCAAAACCCTGCAGCCACAGGGGTTCACCAGGTCCAAGTTTGGGAAACACTGCTGAACACAGACAAAACCAACCCAGGTGAGGAGTTGGGGCGGGCAAAGTAGTTGCAGCTATTGATTATTCAGTGCTATTTGCCTGGGTTTCTGCTCTGCGTATCCCATGGTTGTCTTCCGGCAGTGCCTCGAGAGACGGGGCGTCCTTGTGTGGTGAGTTGTTACAGTTTGTGACCACGTCGCCGAAGTTATCCCAATGCTGGCAAAGAAAGCCAACAGCCATGTTGCGAAGTTTGAGAGCAACAGATTCATCAGGCGGGGCTTCGTTGTTCCTTTCCCATTGTTTTCAATGGTGGATGCGGTCGGGTGTCGAAACCTTTAAGAATAATGAAAAGTCAATGTGGCTCAGAGGTGCATGTGGACTCCTAGCACAGATGAAAGGGACTAACTGGGTGGTCGGTGAGTTTTTGCGTCTGGGCACATGAGCAGGCAGGATGAATGCCTAGAGAGCGAGGGTAGACGCGGGCCGGGGAAAAAAGGAGTGTTTGTGGGCAGTGAAACGTCTTCCGTGTTCCTGCAGGACCATCTAAGAAGACGCATGTTTGTCGCAGCGAATTGCTGTATGTAGCATGTAAAACAGTTTGCTATGGTGCACGCGGTCGTGCCTCGTAACCGTAAAGTCAACGTGGATCAGAGGTGCATGTGTACTGTAGCCCAGCCGAACATAAATTATGTCGTTTTTTCAGAGTTGTCGCGTCCGAGTTGATGGGCATGGCTCTGCGAGTTGTTGTCGTATCCAGTGGTCTTGGGCATCTTACTTGTCGGCGGCTTAGTGAATCCACGCCCCTTCCGGCGTGCTTTCCATGGGTGGCTACTTGTCTTCCGGCTTAGTGAATTATATATATATAGATTAGTGTAATTTATTGGTTATTGGCAGTACATGGCCACAATTGTTTTTCATACAAGTACTAAAAGCTCCAGTAAACGATTTTATTTTGTAAACAGTGTGGAGTCTCGCAGGTGATGTAAACCTTTGGTTTGCAACCCCAATAACCTGTCTTAGAGTTTGCTGACTGTACATGGTATTAAGGAGTTAGGGTGATCTCTGTACAGTGTATACTTTTTGAATTCAGTGTGGCAGCTTGTTTATGGGTGAGATCTATTGATTTCATAAACACACCAGAGCGAAGGAACAGAACACTTCATACATTTACTTTCTTCATAGCCTCCCCTGCTGTGCGAGTTTAAATGTTTTGTAATTACTGTTTTTAAAAAGAGATTTTCTGATAGAGTAGGGGACAAATAAATCAAATAAGCTGTGTTCTTAAATCAACAGGTCAGTGTAGGATGTTAAAAGATGTGTTTTGAATTTTATTCATGGTTTGTGTCCATGTGAAGCTCTTAAACTCTAATCCTATTTTTGATCTGGTTTTAACAGGGGAAAAGCACTTTCTATTGTGAAAGAAACTTGTAATGTTTGAAAATAGCATTGACCTACTGTTTAACATATAGTTGAGTCAAAATAACATTACTGAATTATGTGGTTTATCTGTCGTTCCTGTCTTTTTGTCAAGCTAATTTCCAATATACTGTAGAGGTGTGATGCTACTCGTAGGATAAATATCTGAGAGTAATGTCTCCCTATTTGCTGGAAGCTTTTTTTTTTTTTTTTTTTTTTTTTTTTTAAATTGTGCTCCTCAATTTGACCTTTAAGATCTTTGTTCACGCTCATACACAATTTGTCTGTGTACTTGCTGTAAAGTAAGGGTATACCTTGTGCTGATTGGACCACACTTTTTCCATTGGACCGTGTAAAGGATAAGGTTTTTATTACTTTTTTTGAAAATTTTTAAAAGGGGCTTTCCTCAATGAGCAACTTAGACTACAGAATATTAGGGAAAATTGATTGGTACCACTTACCAAATGAAGAAAACATTTTAGCAATCGGGTACTGGTTTGCAAGATACGTTTATCATTCAGAGTATCATGCTGTTAAACCTCTACAGTGAAACCAGCCCTTTTAATGTCTTAAAGAATTTGTCTTTGGTCGTAAAAGTTGGTGTAATGTCTAAAACATGGCTTTCTGCTTTTCAGTGCTTTAGCTGAAAAGGTATTTTGTCATGCTAGAGAAAAACTACAGGTTTTTCTTGCTCCTCAAGGATAGATCCTTCACACTAAACACATCAGACAATTTCAGTAACCGCCAACGCACCAGAAGACCGTTTCTCTGGTGTTTTTATGTGGTAAGGTTCCGGTTCCCTTGTAGAAATTTCATTATAAAATCAGCCAGGTAGATCTTACAGAAGGAATCCTGTTTTTCAAACTAATTACATTTGATTGGAGCTAAATCTCAAATCCCCCCCACCCCGACATAGGTTTCATTAATGCTTTAACTTGACCTGTTCTTTTTGTTAAAAGAGCTGAACTACAATGGCCACTTAAAAATTGTGCGTTTTGGCTCTCTGGTCCTTATAAGTATTAATTTGGTTCTATATCATGTCAGAGAGGAGTTTCTTTAAAAAACCTTGTACTGTTTATAATTATTAGATCCATAAAACTTGGCTACTTCACATTACTGACTAAATAAAAATAGTATGTTTAAATATTCCAAGCAAACCTTCACTGATTCCCCCAAACCCCTCCTCTGTGTGTTTTAGGTCAGCCAGCACCTGCCGCTGCATCTCAAACAGGTGGGCAACCAGACTATAGTGCTGCATGGGCGGAATACTACAGACAACAGGCTGCGTACTATGGGCAAGCAAGCCCCCAGGGGATGCCTCCACATCCTCCTGCTCCACAACCACAACAGGTATATGCAGTTTAAAGTGTTAGCTTGGATTTGATGTTGTTACTTAATATTATTTATTTTTTAGACTTTTTGTGAGTTTTTGGGTGGTAAATAAAGTAAATATTCAAATGCATGCTTAGACATTTGCTTAAGATTTCCCCCCTTCAGGTTGGGCAAAGCATGAGGAGCTGGCATCGCACTAACTACCATTTTCTTCCTGTGCAGGCTTTTCACAAGTCTTCAATGACTTCTTTTTGTTAACTTTATATGTATTTCTTCTGCACAGGGCCAGTAATGTGAAGTGGACATAAAGTATTTGCTTCGTTGTCGAAAAAACCTTTGTTAAATATATGGATGCAGCCGCCTTGATGAAGATCTTAATTTGTTTGGTTTAAAAACAGTGTTTAAAACTGTTAGTAAGAGTAACCGTGACAGAGGCGATTTCTTGTATAAATTGAACGGTTTGTTTTTAGTATGTGGTTCATAGATTGGACATTCCAGTTCATGTATTTCAACTCTTTGTGGTATATTCTTATGTTTATAAACTGTAGAAATGTTCATGTATATCATCTCAGTTTTAAAATGCCTGTTTTGTGTTTTGCAATAAACTAAATGAAACCTCCTGTGTTGGTAAGTTCGGTCAAAGTAATAATCCTCTTGCAAGTTACTTTATTGATACATAGCAAATATGTTTAAGTGGGTGGGTGGCAATATAAGGATTTTTAATAAGTCAAGGTATCTATTGTCCATTAGAAATATTGACCCAGATTGCTTAGTAGGTTTGAAGGTGTGCAGCACTAATTCTGCCAGCTTTGTCTTCATATGTGGCTTTTTCTACAAATAAAATTACACATGCGTTTTTTTATATATATTTTTGTTTCTTTAGGATTATGTATATTTTTTAAATCTTTGGCTTACTGGTTGTTTTCTGTGGGTTTTTCCCCTATAAATAGGCATTTCAAAGTACCGTTTTGGCACAAATGTTACACATTTAGTTGAGTCTAGTATCGTAACATGTTTAATCTACTGACAGTTTACCTTAATGCTGACTTGAGATAGATTGAATTGTTAATAAGGGTGCAACTTTTTTCCTCACAGGAAAGTTTAGGAAGCGGTAAGCATTAAAGCAAGAAATGTTGCTAAATGTTCCCTAAATGTGACATTAAAAATGGTTTTTTAGTTGAACTGTTGCTTTTTTACAGCACAGGTAAATGCATTTTGATTATTAATACAGTATTCATTTAAATACTGATTTTTTTCTGTTGTCTATTTGAGCCATTGTTTGCTTTGTATATATATTTGTTGGCTGCTCTTTTATTTTGATCTTATTTTCCTTTTACCCATTAAAAGAAAATCTGAATGCAATTGCTATTTGCCTTGCCATTGTCTGTCAAAGTGCATCCAGTGTAGGTCTAGATGTTTAGGGCTGAGGAGCCCAGTGATGTGCATCATCCTTGATTTCTGTTTCTTCAAGGAGCTGTGCACTGTAAGTACTGATATCAACACAACACTGCTGAATTTCCTTTTGTCTTTCAATGTATTTCTTTGAGAGATTAAAAATAGAATGTTTATATTCCAAGTCCTAAATGCCTTGTTCAGAATTGAGCATTACATTTTGTGTTGGGTAAGTATCATGCAATTAATTTAAAAAAAAAAAAAAACAAAAAAAAACATTAATTTGTAAAACTATTAAATCATTAATCTCCTAACTTTTTGCCTTACTATCATACAGTAATCTTTTATAGTGCTAGGGTAAGGCTCTTGTATATAGCAGTTGTTTTACAGTACTGTGTTAACAGGATTGCTTACCATCCTGAGTGTGTATATGCATTTTGAAACCCGTATTGCCTCATAGTTGCACCAGTTTCAGTAATACAAAGTAAATGCAAACAGTTTGTGCATCATTCAAAAATACTGTTTTTTTTTTTTTTTTGTTTTTTGTTTTTTTTTTTTGTTTTAGTATTATAGCCTAGGTGTCAGCTTGTGATATTGGGAATTGTTATAATATGGAAGATTGCAAATAATTCCTCAGTTTAGCATATATTTTTTGTATCAATCGTCTTAAGACTAAAATGCGTTTTAATCTCAAAAGAACATTGTCATTTTTTGTCAGTACATAGTAGCTGCACTTTAAACATGTCTCCCTTTATTACTGGGATCTAAACCTTTTTAATATTGATCTTACTGTACACTGATGTTATCAGCTTGGGTAACACTGAAACATGTTAATCTGATTCATAAGTAAATGATTGTAGCAGGTCATTAATCTTTGCAGTGTCACCCAGCCCTTGCACCTTAGGTTCTGCTGCAGTTTGCAACAGGTAAGCATTACCTAAGGACTTAGTGTTATGAATTTATAAATATTTTTTTTGATATTTTCTAGTTATTAGTAATCGGATGCTGTTAGAAGTTAATTTCACACTAACATTATGGACATGTTTTAAGCAGTGTAGTAGAATTGACTATTAGAGCAAGGTACTTTTTAATGTGTGTGTGTGTGTGTGTGTGTGTCTTTTTATATATCATTCATTATGTCAGGTTGTTTCTTTGTTTTTTTTTTTTTTTTTTATTTCATTACATATATTGAATGAACCGTCAGCCTGCCGTATATTGAGAAAATGATTGTGATACCTATGTGTATTTTTAACTTCCGGGGACTAGAGGAATTCCTCTTTTGATCAGTCTATTAAGTAAATATGTTCATGTTAGTCCTGGGTAGTCCGTGTTTTTTTCCCCCATTTTTTTTAAACATAAATGTTAGCCTTCAGCTAAATGATTTGTATGATTGAATATAGAAAAAAGACATTGTTTGAAGACTCAATGCTTTAAGAGGTTTTTAAGGATATTTCTGCATGATCCATGTTAGCATTAAAAAGTTAACACTAGTTTCACTGTACATCTTGTTTATATATGCTGTATGAAACGTTTGTTGCCCCCTGATGATGATTAGTGTGATATTCAATTTAAAAATGCTACCTTCATTTTCACACACAGTGTTGAAGATGCTGCGAGCATAGTTCATAGAATCAGGCGCTGAGATAGTTTGTCCCTAAGGAGGAATCCTTTGAGTGTATGCCATTGGTGATCTGGTGAACATAAACCGTTCAAGGGCTCCGGTTATAAGGTAAATTTGAGGAATTGTAATTGTTATGACTCAAACTGTTTTTGTCAGGAGAGGGACATACTCATGCATAATAGCATAAATGTTATTTGCAATTAGATATCAATTCTTTTTTTTTTTTGTTTTTTTTTTTTTTTGTGTTCCTCTCCCCTACCCCATCCCTTACACTTTGGATCAGCTTTGCAATTTGATGCTGTTATGCAGTACATAAGATTAGTTTGTTTTGCTATGCTATCTGTTGCAGGTTATTGTGTTTTTTTTGTTTTTAAACCATTTTAATATTCATATGTCACATAGTGCTATCTCTGATTACACTGAGGCGTGAACCTTGTTTTTGAAACTGCATAGTTTTTTTGTTTTAAGTTAAAAGTGATGATGCCATTCTTTTAACTGGTTAAGAAAACCCGTTAGGCACTGTAAACCACTTTTTAGTTTTATATGTAATAGTTTTAAGTTCTTTAGTCTTAAAATGTGTGGCCTTACATTTTAAAATGTATAATGTATATTCTGTTTTAAACTTGCAAACCGTATCATGTAAGCACGTATTGAGTATGATGCACATTTATAATATACTTGTGCAAGTTGCAATATCTTTTTTGAGGAAAGTGTTCTCAACAGAAGCTGCCTGGGTGTCTATAAAGAAGACTTAAACCATAGCTAGTCTGGGGATGTCCAAAATGGGAGGCATACCTTAGAGGTAACATAGTTGAATAATGAGTTGTAATTTTTTAACTGTATAGAACAGTTCATTGTTTAATATTTAAATGTCCTCATTTCATTGTTCAACATGTGTTTTTAAGCACTCTGAATAAACTTGTACTAGCTAAAATAATGTGTGTGTTTTTTAGTGAACTGCCATTGAAATACAGAATATTTATAATGGAGACTAGATTTGTGTGACAGATATTGAGGAACTGTCTTGATCATTTTGCAGTCCTTGAAAAAAACTCCCATGTTAAAGCATATTATGTAATAGAATTATTGATACTAACATGGAACCCATGGTAGTTGGGTTATTTAACTGAGTTTATTTAGATGTATGTAATAACGTTTGTTTTGTTGGAAGTGTAGTCGATGCTTAAAACACATTTTAAAACTGATTGATAATTTATTTTGCTGCCTTAGCCAGAATGTCGTTACACTTAAATGCATGCTTAATATAATGCTTAGTTGTATATTTTCATAGATTGAGTAATAGAACACTGTGCCTTTTTTTTTTAGTTTTAACAATAATTCCAGGAATTGTAATTTGATAGGAAGTACAACTGATTTTTTTTAAGGTTACATTTTGAATACGAGACAATTGACAGATTGTTTTATAATTCTTGAGTTAATTTTTCTCTCATGATTCAAGACTTTCAAAATTGTGCAGTGGTTAATGGATGAAGAAAACTCCCAGAGAAAATTTTCTGAAATATCTGACAAAATTGATAACAGTATGAATAATACAAATTTAAAGGTGGTGATTACTTTTGTACATTTTTACCTCTTAGTACGTACTATGTTTTTGCAAGTTGCATTTAGATTGGATTGTTGTTGCCTGTTAAATGAATGAAATATTAAGATCAAAATGATTTATTTCTGTTTGCTATTTGTTGCAAAAAGCAAGTTTACTTTTAACCTAATTTACATTTTAGAATATGTAAAACTTTTACATAGTTAAACTTTTGTTTCAAATAAATTACATAGGTTTTGTGTGTGTTTGAGTTACAATTTGGGTGTGCAGACTGGGTTAGGAAATCTTGTTTGATTTCTTCACCAAAAGGAACAGATTGTGGTTTTTGTGTACAGAAAGTAATAACGTGATATTTATGATGATCCGACTTACCTGCTACACACAATTGTCTTGATTTTAAAACGGGAAGTACAGTGATCCCCCGCCTATCACGGAAGTTACGCTGCAGACTCACCCGCGATAGGTGAAAATCTGCGATATAGAAAGACCACTTTTTTTTTTTTTTTTAAGCCTTAAAATACTCCCACACACTTTGGATACACATGATACATGGATGTCGGGCTAAAGATATGAGTAACATAATAACCCTCATCAGTTTTACCTTCTCCTGTATGGTCAAGGTCTTCCTCTGGCACTTAGGCTCACTGCTACCAGAAGGCTTACAAGATTCAGGATGCTTGGGAGCCATCGTAGGGCTTAAAACAAACGAAAACCTCAGAAAAGTCGGACCACAAGCAAGGTACGCGATACGAGATTTTTCGGGGACCCACGCTCACTGTTCTTGCGAGATTACACCACGTTAGCAGCAGCTAATCAGAGCCCAAGAGAATAAAATCCGCTCTGATTGGTTGAGTCTCCTCTTTCAGCCAATAATGGGCTTTGTAAGAAATTATCTGGGTTCTGTAACGCGAAACTTTGTCTGCTGAAAACCGTACGCTTTTGTTATGAATTGGTTGCCAAGTACACTACAGGTAGGATGTACGTATTAAATTTTTCCGCGATATAGCAGGGGTGCGATAGCTGAACCGCGATAGAGCGGGGGATTACTGTACTCTAGTAATGCTAAATGATCTATCCTGGTTCACTAATGACTACTTAGCAACAACTCAAAGGAGAACAGGTCCTTCCAGAAATGTGTGTGTGTGCATATATATATAATATAAAATAAAGAGACTGTTTCATATAAATTTTGAATAAAATATTAATCTTTTGGTCATTTGTGTATTTTTGAAAATACCAGTATTCTGCTCAGGTGCAAATAATAAAACAAAAATCAGAAATTTCAAGCCAGAATTATTACTGCCTGGGAAAGCCATTTTACAGTAATCTTTTTTTTTTTTTTTTTTTTTTATTATTTTTTTTTAAATGTGAGCTGTTTTTATCCTATTTTGTGAAAGTGACATTTTCAACATCCAATATTTAAATCAGTTTAATTGATATTGTTTGTGATGCTTAGATATTCCTTAGTTCATTATGCAACTGTTTAAAGACCATTCTTGCCTACACATTAACAAATAAAAGATTGTGTTTAGGATAACCTGAATTTTTAGTTTTTATATATAACTGCAGTACTTCCTGTGAACATGTACCATATTGTTTTTTATGTGGCTTATGCAATGTAGTTTTAAATAGCGTAGACAAAGGTTAATAGTAACAATAATGTTTTTAAATCAGTCTATTTATGGGTTTTAATTGCATAAAAAATATGAAATTCTGGCTTATTAGAAATTCACATTTGAAATATGCAGCTTCAGAAGAGTTCTACCACTGTTTGGATGTTCATTAACAATATAATGTCCATTTTAGTGATAAATGAATGGCCTGTATCTCTGATTTGCATATCTATGATTTGCATTGTGTAATGTTGGATTTTGGTTTAGTTAGGTATAAAATTCAATTTAATCCTTTGTTTCCAAGGATCTTATAGAAGTTGACAGGGCTAAAAGAACCATCAATTTAGGTGGTCATATTGACATCAGTGGCATAGCTAAGGCATAATAGTGTTAAGATATGCTGAAATGTAAGATCAGTACTGTTGTGGGGGATGTTTGAAATACTTTGCATTCCCATTTTTTAAATTGCTGTAACTATTAATGTTACTTTATATCACTAGGTTTCATTAAAACTTTATGCTGTATGCTTTGTTTTTTTTTTTGTTTTTTTTTTTTTCTAAAAATGTAGCAATATCTACAGGTGTTTGTTCCTTTTGACTTCATGATTAGTTTACTTAGGTTTTTCTTCCCTTGTTGCTAATTTTGCTGACGGTTCAGATTGATAAACAAGTGTACTTTTTTGTTGCTGTTTTCCTAAGAATTTTTTTTCTTTAAAAGCAATTTCATTTCACCCAGTTCCTTTTCAGTCTTGCAGATCCCAGACTTTGAACTGTGTTTTCAATTGTTTGATCCTTATCTGAATATGATGTTTGAAGTCTCACATAAATCATTGTTGGGACTAAAAATCTAACAAATTAAAATGAGAGAATACTAAATTAGATGAATACAGAGGATCAGTGTTACTTTCAAATAGTTTATTGTTAAATTCAGTTAGGGTCAGATATTTGGCAAAGTTTTATATAAATCATTATAGTTTCACATGTAGGAAGGAATAGTAAGAGATTGGGGTTTGAATTTGAAAAGTTCAACTTACTGAAAAGAACTGAGACTACTGTATGTCAACAGTGTATTACTGGGCACCATTCAGTGGTTGTTTAAAATCTTTGTGTTGGTAGATTTTACAGTGTACGTGCTGAAGTACATTTCAAGAATGTGATGAGTATGCTTAACCTGCATGGTATAATTGTGGAGTCACACCCAGAGTGCCGAGTATTTTTTTGGTCTTTGTAATGCAATATTTTAGTAGTACTAAAGTTGCACCTGCAGAAGGGGCATTTCTGGTCTTATTCCAGAATTGCAAGACACTATTTCTGCAGAAATACAGACTTGCTGATTCTTTTCACCAAAGGCAGCCCTAGATTAAAAGAAGACATAATTGAAATGTTTGCAAATTATGAACTGTACTTTAAAACTGCCTCTTTATTTCTGACCAGCTTCTGTGTCTTTATTAAATTATACGCTTGTCCATCAACTTGACACTGAAGATATTCCTTACCCTTAAAACATTTTCAAACAAATTAGATGTGTATGAATTAAGTATCCATCTGTTTTTAGTTACTATATAATTTAGCCATTGTTAAAATATCTGTTGATAAAAAGTGTGTCTACTTGAATTAGTGCTAAGTGTGCATCCATTTGGTGTCTAGATAAATGAGGAAATGATGAGTTCTTTTTATAACAATTTCATTTTCATTCTTGGAAATTTAAATGTGATTTAGCTCTTTTTACCGAACAAGATACAATACAAATATGCAACTGAAACCTTATTTGGGTGCCTTCGAGTTAAGGAGACATTGCCTAATTATGAAAAACATTAGAAAGCTGAATTTTTAAAGTTTTAAATAGAGAATTTTATCAGTGAGCCACATTGAACATGCTAATGCTCCCTGACACATTAGCTTAGTGTTGCTTTGTATTTGAGCAATAGCCCTGATTTATCTTTGTGATGGAAGTATCTTGGCAGGGGGTACAGACTTCTGTATTAGATACCTAAATTTACAACTGATGTTTATTTCTGTATTTTTTACTATTTGCAAAAATATCATTGAATGCTTCTGCGACGCGGTGCTCTGTATTAGTATACAAATTGTGATGAACTTGCTCTTTGTTTGGAAACTGTTTTACTTTGCCTTTTGTTGGAATATTAAACGGTGATTGTGCTAATTGCTTTGATCAAACATGTATTACAATTGTCTTTAGATGGGACAATTTACAAAACTTAGTATGTGTGTAGTACTTGAGTGCTGAGAGAGAACCAGAACAGGCAGGAGAACAGGAAGTTTAGTATTGAAAAATAACATTTTAGAAGAAACACTTTTAGTCAATGAAAAACTGTATATTCAGAACACACAAGGGTTTGAAATCTTGAACATTTTATAGGCCTTTTGTAAATCTTTAGGAAGCTATGTTGGAACAACAGTGAAGGCCAGATGAAGCTTAATTATTAATGACCATGTAAATTTATGCAAATTGAACATTTTTACTGTCAGGTGTTACTTAGCATTTTATGCAAGTACACTGTTTTGAATCATAAGCAAATTTCATGGTTGGTTTAAGTGCTTATTGTCTTAGCATATTGTGATTTTGAGAAATTGGTTATGATGCCAAAGAAGTGTTGCGCTTTTTCACTGCTGAAGGACAGTGTGCCCAGCTTATTGGTATGTAGGTTGTAGTCCTGAATCTGTGGTAGAGAAATGGGCTTAATAGATGTAACTATCATAAATATGAATGCCCAATATACTCCCAACCAATATATCTCTTATCCTGCCTTTACTATATGGTTTGCACTTAAATGGCATATGTGCTGTTTATATTTTGTTCAGCAAGTCAAAAAATAAGACAATACATTTATTAAATATTCAAATGTTTCAAGTGATTTGGACAAGTTTACAGTCAAAAGAATATTAAATTTCATGATAAAAATATTTGACAGTTTCTGAAAGATTTTTATCCACTTAAAAAAAACAGAATAAAGCACAAAATAACAAATTGCTTTTTACTCTATTCAGAACAAACTATTAAATGAGAATTCTGCCTTCAGCATTAATGCAGTTAAAAGGAGAAATAAAAATTACATTAACTTTCTTCATTACAATTTTCACACACAATAGGATTCAAGTACACTGTATGTACATATTGGGCTGTAGTTAAAGCATTTTCAAATGTTAAGTAGGTATTAACTGCTTCAGATTGTGTTAGTGATCTAGAAATAGTAGGACCATATCAAATTTAAAAGTGAAAATTTAGATATTGTGCAAACTTATTAGCTAATTTGTTTTACTTTGGTAATTTTTTACACTGAACATCAGTACTATTTTATTGCTATACTCTTGTAGAATGTACATTTTTTCACATGAACAGCTGTACCATTCTCATCCATGCATGCATTGTGAAGTTTGCTTTCACCACACTAAGGGCTGTACCTTTAGATATATCATAAAAAAATTAATCAGAAGTGTACACTGAAGCACCCTGACATGTCTGTTGGAGCCATTTTTTGTCTGCAGTGAATAGTGGACAATGATAGCTTACCAGTGATGCAGATAGTAGTACAGCATTGTATTTCTAACATGTAAACATTGTATCCTAGTAGATAGTCATTTTCTAATGATGGTTTAACTTCAACTGAATTATTAATTGAAGCATAAACTATGCTGCTTGTAGATTTTTTATTTTTTTTTCCAGAAATTAAGGCGGGCTTCAAGTTAGCCACAAGAAAAGTGTGTACTTGCCAGCATTTACTATTTGAGTACTCTACCACTTCCTTACATTATGCATTGTGTGTATCAAAAGTCCGGTTGCACTCATTGTATTATGGTATACAGTCACTCAGCGTATAAAGGTATCTATCAGTAAGTGCAATGATATCAAGGAAAAAGACATTTGAAGTTTATAGAATGGATACCAAAATGGTAAGCAGTGTTTGATGCATTTTTTGTTTTTAATCCTTACAGGAATGGTTTTTGTTTTTTAATACATATTTGGCTTTGGCCCCACCATAGAAAAGATGGAGTGAAAGGGAAGTAAAGAAAAAAGATCCAGTAAAGCAGGATTTCAGTAGTCCTCAGCTAGGAGAAAAGGAGGGAGAGAAAAGAAAGAAGCTTTTAGCAAGACTTGCTAATTTTACACAGTGAATACAACAATGATAATAAATTAGTCCTTACTTTCAATAGTTAGAATACATGTACTAGCAGCTGTCCCACGGCTGTTGACTGCTTTACACATATATTCTCCTTCATCTTCAGGAAAGGTCTCCGGAAGGTAAAGGCAATATGTTTCTCCTCTTTCAATATACTGATAGTCCTCACAGTCCTGAAGCATTTCCCCCTCAAACCACCAAGTAACCTCTGGTTTTGGTTCTCCAGTGATTTTTACAGTGAATCGAACCGGTTCAGCATCAACCACAGAGAGGTTTTTAAGAGGTTTCTTAAACCATGGGGCCCCTGATCTGGCATGATCTTCATCCTCTTCATACACTGATGAGCCATTAATGGTGCTTCCTTCTTCCTCCTCTTCCTCTTCTCTCTTCTGAAAAACATGAATATGATGAAATAGGAATGCTGACAAGTTTTGACAAGTAAAGTTTGACAGGGCCTCATTTTTCAAAAGCTTGTTGAAATCTTAAAATCAGATTTGAGTTGCTAACATAAGGAATATAAGGTTTAGTTTATTTCAGAAGTTATACTTCATAAATACTGACATCTAACCTTAAACCTTAAAAATGGTGTTCAAGTTATGTTGAGTTGACGTTTATGACTAGCACTGGGTGGTAATCAATTCTAAGTCTGGGTGAAATATATATCAAGTGTCTGATTAAATTGAAACTATTTGGGTTAATGTTGAGCATACTGTTTTACTTGTTTTTGAATATTTTTTTGTATTCTCAATTTAAATTGTAAATACCAATTTCAATAAAGATTTTTGGGGAAAAAAACTTGCTTTTTGTAAGGCTGCGTCAATTTCTTGTTGTTCAAACTGCATTCTTAAAATTTTCTGTTCTTCAATTCTCCTCCTTTCTTCTTCCTCTCTTGCTCTGGCCATCTGCTCAAACCGAGCTTTCATATCCACTTTGTGTTTGAATGGTGCATCCTCAGCTCTGTGTATTTTTGTTTGTTCTTCCTCGTCATCCTGCAAGATCAAATAAACAACAGGCATGGAGAACATTTAGAATGAGTAAGGATGCACAGTTAGTCTGGCCTTTGTAAGCAGAAAAAAAAGCAAGCAAGCTGTTGTTTAATTAGCACAATGCTTATCTGATCCTCACTACAGGAGTAATGCTTGATGGTTTAAGAGGTACCTCTTGGAATTTTTCTGCCTCTCTCTCCTTTATTTCAAGATCAATTGCCTTTCTTCTGGCTCTTTCCTCCTCAATTTTCTTCTGTATTTCCTCTTCCGTAAGTTGCTTAATCTTCTCAAACTTAGACTTCAAATGTTTTGCTTGTATTGTGCCAGTTCTTTTTAGCTTTATTAGTTCCTCATATTCTCTACTCACAACCTCATTTGATTCGTTCACTTCTTCCTGTTAAAAATAAATCACAGTATTAAATATGTTGAGTGATGAAGGCCAAAATGTTACACAGTTGGTGCACTGGACAAAAAACATTTTCTAGAGCTTTTCGTCAATCTATTTGTGATCCTCACACCCACTTGTGTCTAGAGATGTCACAGTGCTTTTTATAGAAGGTTATAAGGAATTATTTCATGGACTTCATATAATATATTTTAGCATGTGCACATTCTAAATTCATTTTCTGTCCAGTAACTGAATAATACTGCCATCATACCAGATATACAATTGCTAAAAGGAGCAATTAGAAACTGTGAATGCTGCAGTTTGAAACTAAAATATGCAATTAAGAGTTTAGAATTTCAACAAGTGAGACAACTAAAATGAAGCAGAAAAGTGTCATCTTGAGCCAGACATGCTACATCAGCATTAAATGACTTGTAATGTAGCAATTGGCTTGGAACAAAAACCAGCCACTCCAGAGCTCTAGGAATGATGTTGCTCACTGGTGATTTAGTCTTCTCTTAAAATACCACATTTGTTAAGTTAATTAGAAGCAAAAACGGGTCATTGAGAAATGGTTAGAATGAACTCCTGTAGCCACTGTGGCACTCTAGGATCAGAGTTGGACACCACCGGTTTAATTTTTTCAACCCGTCTCACTATGCTTTATTTACAGCATTGGAGGTGGTTTGCTGCTTTGAGTAGTTGCAGGCTGCAGGAGTGGTGTATACATGCAGGACAAGTTCCTGTGTAAGTGCTGTTAGCATGTGATCCTCCCAAATCGACGTATGAATGTATTTTTAAGATATGGAAGAAAAAAAAGTAAAGATGCATACAATTCTCACTATAAGAAACTTCATCATAATCGACTGTTTTGTGAATTAAACACAATGTTTGGGAAGATGACTATGGTAATTTGGTAACCCTGTTTGTGTGAGAAATATTACAACTGATATTTTAACTAACGCAAAATTGGACAAACTTCAATGCCAGGTGAATGAGGTATGGTACCTGCAGATCAATACTTGAAAACTTGTTGCAAATTTGATACAGATAAAACTGGCCAAACGAAAGTATCTCAGTTGTGCTACATCTTTGTAGTATTTGTCAGTGCAGTGCAGCAAATATAGGAGTGCCAATTTTGTCCATGAATTTTACTAGTCAATGAGCCCAGTTAATCCAATTGACCTGATGGAATTCACCTTAGACTCCACTGAGTAAAAGGGTTGCTATCTGCACAAAGCGAGGACCTGTGTTCATGGCCCTAGTGGGACATATTTACCAAACATAAGCGGTGATTTCAGCCACATTCATTTTAAATAATGCTGTCTGTTAATGAACCATCAAACCACGACAGGTGTTGCAGCATGCAAGTTATTTTTTCTTATTGAAGGGATCATTTCCATGAACATAATCAGTAGTGACAAAATTAAAGGAATTTGCAAATAAAAGTACAAAACTGAAAAATGTGACAAGGGAAAATCATGAAATGTCTGAGTAAATGAATGCATGTCACAGAGTAGGTTTTTTGTTGCTTGCTTATTTTTGTCTAATATTCTTCCATGCACAGTGAAATGCTGCTTGAATTTAATCCTCAAAGCTGAGAGGCGGTTTCTTCATCGGTGAATTGTCTGCAGAGTGCACATACTGTACAGTATACGCTTAGCTTGACAAGTTTTGGGCGTGCAGATTTGTTCATGAAGCTAATAAAATTTTATGTAAACAAAGTAAGTTGTGCCCTTTACTCTGTTGCTCATTTTCTTGTCTGGCATCTTTCAGTTCTGTCTCGTGGATTCACTTTGTGAAGTCATGGTCAAGCTCCACTTTTGCCAGTGAATGTTGGTGCACAGTTGTGTAAATAAAAATGGAAAGGAGTACATTTATGATTGCTTAATTTTTTTAACTATATGGAAGCTTGTTTCATCATTTCAGCAGAGTTTCCACTATGTGGCGACATCTGCTCCCTAACACCTGGGGTCAGAGGCAGCCCATATGCGACTCTTTTCCCCCGACTCCACATGCTGTGCCGGAGTTTACAGGCTCCGCAAGTGCTGTCTGGCTATTTGCTGTTTTTTGTGTTACAGTAGCAGTTAGCACATCACTGACTTGTACTGTATTGAATCACCCACCATACTGTAGAGTGAGAGGTCGGCACGTGGACAAATACGAAGAATAGCCTCAGATTTGTTACTGTGAATTAATGTATAGTGCATGCCTTATGTTTTTGAACAATAAAAGGGATCTCTTAATTTTAAAAAAAACCTGCTGCCTTCAAAATTTTCAGTGCTGAATTGATTTAGTCAAACATATAATTAGCCAGTTTACAAGTCAACTAATACAGTCTTAAAACATTACTGGAACTGTTTTGCTATAATGTAAAGAAATTGTATTCAGTGCTTGAAAATAAACACCAAACTGGTTTAGTTTCCTAAAATAGGGGACTTTGCTCTCTCATCGCTGGTTACTTGTTCATCTGGTGTCACAATAAAGAGCAGTACTTGTCTCATTTTATCAATAATTATACAGTTACACTCTTAAGTAAAATATATTCATACAGAGACAGAACTGGAAACTTAAGAATTGATGGTTTTAATAGAAAAGAGCTTTATCTTCTTGCGATTTAGTAGAAATAGCATGAATATCTGTAAACATATCACAAATGCTTAATGGATTAAAGGTACTCATTTAGGTCAATAGAGATAAGAGAATAAACAAAATTGTAGCCCTGAGCAGCAGACATTGGACAGAAAGTGTTGTGGTAGTGTGTTATCAGCATGTGAGGATACGGGTTGGCTCCATGCTACTGGTTACCCTCCGGCAGCTTCTTGAGCCTGCCAATAACATTTCTGAGGGAAGAGCCGAGCAAATGAGAACACTCGCACCAAGCAAGGGGTAGGTGCAAAAGTGAACAGTGCTCCTTTTTTTGTGTGTCCCAAAATGCAGTGCATCAGATGCTCAAAAAAAAAATAATGCAAGTAATTAAAGATGATGGTGGATGTTAAAAACTATGAGGTTGAAAAACCAGAGACAGTCCTTGAGAACAGTGAGCCCCAATGCTTCCCTTTAACCCTGGCAGGTACAGTCAACCTTCATTTTGGGGCTCTATTCTCTGCTGCCTTTTCTTCGGCACATGCAGAGTTACCCATTGAACTCCACACACCTCACCGACCTCTCACCTTGGGTACTCACGAGAGACGCTTTCATTTCGGCCGCCGCGCTCCTACTCCTGAGGGAACGCTCAGCGCACCTTTCACAGTCTTCGGCTCCCATAACCCTAAGGCTCACTCCTGACCACCTTCCTCACACAATTCAGCTCGGGTGCTCTCACTCTCTGTTTTCCATTTATTCTTTAAGAGTCTTTGTGTCTCCTGTTTCTACTCCTTTCTGTCACGGGCCAGTATGTTTTCCTCTTGTTCCTTTCTGACCCCCTTCTCTTATGCCAGCTCCATGTCCCACTCATGCACCGCAGGAAGCTGATCGAGCAATCAATGGAAAATGTGCCTTGCCCCAACTACTCCCACAGCTATGCAAGCGTGTACACTCATGGAAAATGTGCCGGTCGTTACAATTAATTCATTTATTAAAACTGGGTGCCTGCTCGGCTGTATTGAGTATTTAAAATAATCTGAGTCAGATATTTTTGTGAACAGCAGTTTCTTGTTATATATTCTAAAATATGTCCGTAGTGTTGCTATGTACAAAATTCACTGAAGGGAACCAAATGGCCCTCCAAGGAGCCATTGCTGTATAAAAGGTTTACATTTTCAGTGAATTTGGCTTCAATCTTGGATTTTTCCATTTTGGTGTGGTGTACAAAACAAGACTAAGGCAGATGCATCTCTTTTGTCAGCAACGAGGAGTAAGGAACACAAGATACTCTATGTATTGTACATCTTGGTGGGTGCTCCTTGATTGATTGTCCGCTGTTGTGCACGCAGAGCTCACCCCTACAATTTAAGATGAGTTGTGGACTAGTTGGACTGACTGCAGGCCTGGCAGGCATGAGAAATGTGCTGAGACTGCCCCTGTCTTTTTAAGACTATATAAGTGGCATCTGTGAGTGGAAATTACTGGAAAAGTCGTGTAAGGTGATGTGGCCATAATTCAGATTATTTACATCAGTAAAAGCCAATAATATTTTGTCAAAGATGACACATACCTCTCCCATCTCTTGTCTGAGTATCTCAAATTCTTGTTTTTCCATTTCCAGTTTTTCCCTGCGTTTTTCTTCAGTACGTCTTCGTTCTTCTTCCTCTTTTTGTCTTTGCAGTTCTTCAAAGTTTATTTCCAGTTTGCCAGGTGACAGAGCCTCTTCAGAATCACATTTGGAAATGGTGTCCTCTTCATCTAGAACCTATGAGCAGTGTGGGAGAAATAAACCTGTGGGTTTATATTCAAAATAATCTAAATTATCAAAGTTGACCATTTATTAAGTGAATGCTATTTCAGCATTAGGTTCAAAGTAATACACTACTGGATTTATGCTTGAAATTTTTTTTTCTTTTTAATCATGTATATACAATATGCCAAATCATTCTATGCGAGAGCAATTGTCTAATCACCTGGGGCCTCATGTATAAGGCCGTGCGTAGAACTCACACTATAACATGGCAAAAGCACAAAAGTGGGAATATGCGTACGCACAGAAAAATCCAGTTGCAGGAATCTGTACGTACGCACATTTTCACGTTCTTCCGCTACATAAATCCTGGTCAGCGTGAAAAGTAACGCACGTGCACGCGCCTTCTGTCCCGCACCAACTCCTCCCAGAATTACGCCTCTTTGAATATGCAAATCAATATAAATAGCCCTTAAGCTCAGCCTTCTGTGAAAAGACAATGGAAAAAGCACAGGGAAAATATAAGAATTTCAGCAAATACCAAAGGGAGGCAAAGGAAAAGTGTATTATTTGTTGGTTTAAACAGTGGTATAAACAACAAAAGGAAGTTGATCGAGTGACAGAGTGTCGGAGAAACTCGAAAGCTCAAGTTCACAAAGTCACACAGTGCCCGAAATAAAAAAGAAATCACATATCAAAGATGCCGTGAAAAGGCAAGTCGTAGCCCCCCGTCTGAGTGTCATATGAAAGCTTATTAGGGTACAGACAAAAAAAAATAGGCACACAGTGGGAAAAAAGCACGAAATGTCAACGCTAATCTCGAAATTTCCACTTTAATCACGTAGTTTATTTTGCCATTAAAGTAGAACATCATAAAGTTCATCTTAAAATCGTTTAATTTACTAGTTTCTCAAATCCCATCGTAACTAAAGCACATTAAATGCTTTGTTCTGTATTTGATCTTCTTTGTGCTCTTGTGTGTGAATCACTACCTGCTTCTTAAACGGGCTTTCTTTTTCTCCGACAGGACACAGAATCCATTACATTCGTGATATTACAGCTCTCTGAATAATTAAAATACTGAGATGTATACGTGATATCTTTTTCATGATGATAGGAATAAAAGCATGTTATTAAACATGGGAACACGGTGGCACAGTGCTTGTTCATGTCTCACGCAAGATGCTTGCTGCGCCATGTGCGACCTTCGATGAAATAATTTATTACAGAAGTACTGTCTCTTTCAAACGTACTAACCTCCAATTCCTGTCCTTACTTTTCTTTCTCCAAATACCCAATCGCCACACAATCAGCTCTGTAATAGACGTGAAGCCATCTGTAAGCTTAGAACGACGATTCTTCAAAACTTTTAAGGAACATTGAAATATCTTCGTAGTACATGTTTAATTATTATATCCGTCTATCCTTCCAGTGTCGCGTCAGCACCAGCAGAATACAACGCAATGCAGGAACAATCCCTGAACTAGCTAGCGCTGCGGCACCGTGTCCTCACATGTTTAATTATTAATAATACAGATTATTTAAATGAAGTTAGTTTTATCTGTATAATATAATCAACATGTTTTGCTGCATTTCATCTTAAAAATGATATCATCATCATATGTAAATACGCGCTTTATAAACTAGCTCAGGTTGTGCAATATTATAACTGTAGTGCAAGTTTACAGTGAGGTGATTGTACTTATAAGTCCAAACACTTCTACAAGGAGCACTTGATGGACTGATTTAGTGTGTTTATAGTTCTTGGGATGAAACTTTTTCTGAACCACGACTTGATAATGGAAAGGCTTTGAAGCATTTTGCCGTGGCTCAGGCAGCGTCTGCTTCATGCTGTACCCCAATAATTCTCTTTCCAATTAGCTGCTGCTGTGATTCCCCACTCAGATACAGTGATATAAATACTCTGAGTGGTGCAGTGAGAGTAATATGGAAAAAGATGATCTGCTGTGGCAACCCTTAATGGGAGCAGCTGAAAGAAGAAGAAGATGCATTGAGAGTAACAACGCTAAGGCAGTTATGGTATTTGGAATACTATCGCTATTCCCTGGACCATTATATTGCTGCAGGTTAATTACAATCAGATGCATTACACTAATAAACAATATGCAGTTAATTTCCGTGTATTTATAAAGCCGCATCAGGTATGTGGATCTAAGAAAGAAAGGGTGGCCACACAAGAACAGTAGCACTGCTTTGATGCTGGGTGCCGCCAGTCTGCAAAACCAAGTGTAGAAATTGCGTACGCCAGGGTATGAGGTACCGTGCAAATATGCGTGGCTTTACGCCAAGTTTAGGTTTTATACATCGCGATCTGAGCCTGGAAATGTTCATACGCAACATTTCTGTGCGTACGCACCGTTTATACATGAGGCCCCAGGAGGTTTGAGTAAGAAGTTCTGCAAGTGAAGTGGGTAAGCAGGGCAAATACATATAAGCAATGAATAAACCCACCAAGTGTAAAATGTGGCATTAGACCAATGTACAAAACTTGAAATGGTCGTGAAAAATGAAATTGGGGTAAGTAATTACTAATATGAGAACTTCAATCACATGTTTCAATTGATATATCTAGATAATTATGACAAATGGATATGTGCATTAAATAGCAAAGACCAAAACCTTTAATTTTTAAACTCTAGTTATTATCGGATTTGTTTTTGTTTATTTTTTTTTTGGCGAGGCAAGTTTTCATATACTCGTCTGATAATGAGTGGTGTAGCATTCATGTTCTAGTCCACCTTTACTATATTATGTTATGAGAGTAACCACTCATTGTTACAATTTTGTACCTCAGTGTTTATACACTCACCGGCCACTTTATCTGCTTGTTAACGCAAATATCTAATCAGCCAATAACATGGCAGCAGCTCAATGCTTTTAGGCATGTAGACTTTGACAAGATGACTGGCTGAAGTTCAAACCGAGCCTCAGAATGTGGAAGAAAGGTGATTGAAGTGACTTTGAACGTGGCATGGTTGTTGATGGTCTGAGTATTTCAGAAACTGTTTGTCTACTGGAATTTTCACACTTGACCATCTCTACGGTTTGGTCCAAAAAAAGGGAAAAATATCCAATGATCGGCAGTTCCCTGGATGAAAATGCCAGAGGTCAGAGGAGAATGGCCGGACTGGTTCGAACTCATAGAAAGGCAACAGTAACTCAAATAAGCACTTGTTACAACCGAAGTATGCAGAAGAGCATCTCTGAATGCACAACAAGTATAATCTTGAAGCAGATGTGCCTATAGCAGCAGGAGATCACACCGGGTGCCACTCCTGTCAAGAACAGGCAACTAAGGCTACAATTAATATGGGCTCATCAAAACTGAACAGTAGAAGATAGGAAAAACCATTGCCTGGTCTGACGAGTCTCAATTTCTGCTGCAACATTTGGGTGGCAGGGTCGGAATTTGGCGTCAACAACACGAAAGCATGGATCCAGCCTGCCTTGTATCAACGGTTCACGCTTGTGGTGGTGCGGTAATGGTGTGGAGGATATTTTTTTGGTCCCCTTGGTACCAATGAGCATTGTTTAAATGCCACAGCCAACCTGGGTATTGCTGCTGACCATGTCCATCTCTTCATGACTGCTGCACTCCCATCTTCTAATGGCTACTTCCAGCTGGATTATGCGCTATGTCACAAAGCTCAAATCATCCCAAAATGGTTTCTTGAACATGATAATGAGTTCACGGTATTCATATGGCCTTCACAGTCCCCAGATCTCAATCCAACAGACCACCATTGGGATGTGGTGAAATGGGAGATTCACATCATGGATGTGCAGCCAACAAATCGGCAAATACGAGGTATGTTCAAAAGTTCCCACACTTTTTTTTACTCTATTAAATATTTCAAAAACAAATTGCATCACTTTTCTACATAGTCACCTTCCTTTGCAATGCAATTTTCCCAGTGTCGTACCAACTGTTTTAATGCCCAGTTACTACTCCTTCCACCTTCACTGTTTCCAACGAAAATATAAAAGTGCGGAAACTTTTTGAACGTCCCTCATATTACCTGATGCAATTGTGTTAATATGGACTAAAATCCCTGAGGAATGTTTCCTGCGCCTTGTTGAATCTATGCCACAAAGAATTACGGCAGTTCTGAAGGCTGAAGGGGGGTCCAACCTGTTACTAGCAGGGTGTATCTAATAAAGTGGCCGGTGAGTGTAAATTTGCTGCGTGAAAAAAATATTTGTAAAGAAATGAGGGAGTAGTGGAAATCACTGATTATTGTGTACTAGTAACGGCGCACTGCACAATAACGTGCAGTGAATACACTTGACTTGAGCATTCCTAGTTTTCATCCTCTTTCTCTGTACGTTAAGCAGTCGTTTGCTCAGAGGTTGGTGCGCTTGCTGCTCTTCTTTTCTCCACCCCTAGCAGCCAGCTTCTTCTCTTCTTTCGTCGGCATCTTTTCTTGTTAAAACTGATTAAGTCAGTGTTTGTGTTGCAATTAATTGGTACGTTTTCCTTAATTTTTCACTTAAGCTGGGAGTTAAGTCTTCAGTCTGCCTCAAGAATGGTTTAAGGTATGAAGAGATAGGAGAAGTGACAGCAAAGGTGGTAGGGAATGAGAACACCGCATGACCGCCCTGCTTGGCCGCTGCAGAGAGTAGATTCTACAATAAAATAAAAAGAGGAACAACCTTGGAGGTCAATCGTCACCCCGTAAGCGTATAGTAGCCATCACGTAGTATACAGTATGTGTACCAAATTTCAGCTCAATAGGTCAAACAGTTTGCGAGCTGCAAGTGATTTAAAATCCTGGACAGAAAAATGGACAGCCACTGTCACGTATTATATAAGAAGATATCTGTTCACATTAAGTGTTTTTTTAAGTCGACTGGTTAGAGTAGGAACCTGCCGCCAAAGTGAGGCTACGTCCACACTCCTACATTTTCATTTAAAAGTGGCATTTTTAAATGAGAACAATTTCCAGCCACACTAACGTTTTCATATTCCACATTCTGATGCTCGGTTTGAATTTCAGCCAGTCATCTTGTCCACATTAAAGTGACAGACATTTGCCTACACCAGGCATGCACGCATCACTGGGAAAAAAAGTCCTTGAAGGAGGTGGTAATGAGGCCAGTCACAGGATTTACTGTCATTGCCTGTACGTTAATGGCCATTAGAGCTTATATACAGTTTTCAAACTTGTACAAAACACGCCATGAAAGCAACTCTTTTGTGTCCAGTAGTTTGAAGAGTGACCAATCAGAGAATGAGACGTGTAGTGAGCAGGATCCAATTGGGGAAAGGCAACATAATGAGCATGCACAACTCGGAGCGAGAGTGGAGTCTAAACATTTTCACCCATTCACACTGGAGAGCGTTTTCATGACTCTGTTTTCAGGGGTTGAAAATGCTGGGGTAGTGTGGACGAAAGGTAAAAACAAAGAGCAGTGCATGCATTTTTAAATGAAAATGTAGTAGTGTGGTCAGAGCATGAACGAGATGTGCTGTCAAGGTCTTTGGTATTGAATATCAAATTTTACTTGAAGGAATGCCAGTAATCACAGATATGGCCTCATTGTGTTTACATTTTTAGATGTATGATGGTGATCCCTTTTAGTACTAGTTTTAGTAGGGCTTTATAGCATACTTAGGGTGTAGTCACACTTGCAATTTATTCCATGCCCGATTACGTTTGTCTGCATGTAACCCAACAAAGTCTAGTTCATTTGACTACTGTGATTGCTTCGTGCCGTGGAAGAGGAGGGCCCGAGCACGGTTTAGTGGGATTCAGGGACGGTGTGATCTCTAAACGTGCCTGAGCATGGAACACAAATATGATGTCATCCATCCATCCATTATCCACCGCTTATCCGAGGTCGAGTTGCGGGGGCAGCAGCCTAAGCAGGGAAGCCCAGACCTCCCTCTCCCTGGCCACCACCTCCAGGAGGACCCCGAGGCGTTCCAAGGCCAGCCAGGAGATATAATCCCACCAGCGTGTCCTGGGTCTGCCCTGTGGCCTTCTCCCAGTAGGGCATGCTCAGAACACCCCCCCCCCAAGGGGACATCCTGACCAGATGCCCGAACCACCTCAACTAACTCCTCTCAATGTGGAGGAGCAGCGACTCTACTCCGAGTCTCTCCCAGATAACTGAACTCCTCACCCTGTCTCTAAGGGAAAGTCCAGCCACCCTGCGGAGAAAACTCATTTTGGCTTGTATCCGCGATCTTGCTCTTTCGGTCACTACCCAAAGCTCGTGGCCATAGGTGAGGGTAGGAACGTAGATCGACTGGTAAATCGACAGCCTCGCCTTTTGGCTCAGCTCTCTCTTCACCATGACGGACCGTTGCAGAGCCCGCATTACTGCGGATGCCGCACCAATCCGTCTGTCAACCTCCCGCTCCATTCTTCCCTCACTCGTGAACAAGACCCCGAGATACTTGAACTCCTCCACTTGAGGCAGTAATGTGTTCCCAACCTGAAGAGAGCATTCCACCCTTTTCCGGCTGAGAACCATGGTCTCGGATTTAGAGGTGCCAACTCTCATCCCCACTGCATCACACTCGGCTGAGAACCACTCCAGTGAGAGCTGGAGGTCACTGTCCGATGAAGCCAACAGAACCACGTCATCCGCAAATAGCAGAGACGAGATTCTGAGGTCACCGAACAAGACCCCCTCCACTCCTTGGCTGCGCCTAGAAATTCTGTCCATATAACTTGTGAACAGAATCGGTGACAAAGGGCAGCCCTGGCGGAGTCCAACCTCAGCAGGAAACAAGTCCGATGATGTCATTTCATTTAATACCATTTGGGTTAAAAACAGGTGTTTATTCTCACCTAACAGATGACCATGAATTGTAGTTGGCGAGAAAAGCTGCAAATTTCTCCCTTAACATCATTTGTCTCCATAAAAATCTTCTCGTAGGTGCAGCACGATTAACAGCAAATACATCTAAAAGAGGTTTGAGTGTTATCCCAGGGCAGTCTTAGTGCAGGGGCCCAAGATGTTTCCGATGCCTATGTATGTCTCTGTTTTGCTATCAAAACAGGAGCCTGTGATGTTGTTAAGACGGCCCTGCATTATCCTGCCCTACATGACCCCAAAAAAAACACAAAATAAGGAAAATAGTTTTGACATGCATGCTGTCACCCGGTGTTTGGACCTTGTTTTGGCTTTACACAATGTCGCTTGGTGATGATGAAAGCGTATCCAGGGCCAGCACGTTAAGAGCAGTGTGAGTGCAGGCCAGTGAGCGAGTAGGGAGTCGGGGGACAATCGTGCTCAGGCAAGGAATGGAACAAACATGCCTTAATCTCAAAGAGCAGGACTGCAGTGAAACTTCTCTGCGTGTAGAATATAGTCATCTCCTCCGACGACACTACGTCTCGCTTCTTTTAATGCCCATGCTTGTTCAGCCTCTGCTAGTTAAAAATGGTTCTTCATACACTTCGTTAATTTTAGTGTTTCTTTGTATCATTGTTTTACACTTTCTCTTAATGATGCTGAGTGGTAAGGCATGAATATTTAGAAAAATATTGGTCTTCTAAAATTGCAATAAATAAAAAGAGATTGTGGCTAAGGGAAGGCTTACTGGAATCGATTTTTAACTGAAACAAAGTGAAAGCAGCAGCAGCAACGAGACAGCATACCACAATTTAACGTGCACTGCAATGTCCGAAAGCATAATACAGCACATCACTTTAACTGCTCGTTCTGTTTAGCAGTTAATCCTCTTGCCTGTTAATGAGAACAGGACAGACTCATAATAAAAGAATGCATATTGTCTAGCAATTCTAGTAAACAAGTCAGTTTCAATTTGTATTTGGTTTTATGGCTGAATTAAATCTTTAATTTAGGAAGTGTGTAGTGACACGCATCTGCAAAAACACAGTCTGGATGACCTATTAGTCGCCCATATATTAGTTACAAAGCAGGCACCCACCAGATAAATAATTTATTAAAATGTTGAAATATCTTACATCATCCTCTCCATAATTCTTCAGCAGAGAACTTTCCTGATCCTGGACTGGACTCTTAAAAATAATTAGGAAAATGGAACACAGCAGTGCATGAATTGCCACACGAAGCACAATTGCAAGCTCATCACAGATTAAGGCCATTCTTTAAAAATAAAATAAAAAAAGGCAGCAAAACCCAAGCATTTAATATAACATTATTAATTCTTTGTTTAATCAAAATCAGGTCCTGATCCAAAACATCACTTACAGTTAAAAGTATATGCAACATTCATCTTAATAAGTGGTTCTACCATAGGGGCAAATCAGTCTGTTTTCAAACCTGCTTGGCTCCATGTGAAGTTTGATGCTACAGCATAAGCTAGTGGCCACCATGTTAATGTTTTGCTGGATAGTCCATAGGAGAAATAAACAATTTGAACTTTTACTTTTTTGTAATTATGTACAAATGATTGTGGTGGAGTTATTTTGGGTTTATTAATGAAGGTAAAATCTGTTTGACAAAAACATACAAGTTCAATGCAATGCCATAACCCTAACCCTAACCTTAAGGTTGGTGGAGGGGTCCCTGATGTTAAAATAGTAGGGATGGGCCCTATCTTAGGGACTTGCCCCAAACCGAACCCTAAACTTAAGGTGGGTGGGGGGTTCCCAGATGTTAAAATAGTTGAAACAGTGAGTTGGGACCCTAAGGTCAAGTTTTTCCCTTTTGCAGAGGAGTGGGGGGAGGAGGACCTTTTGACCATTGATATACCATATAATTTCACATTGGGACAAACTGACCCGGCTCAAACCCCTAATCTTAAAGTAAAATCGAATGTATGTGTGGGTATTTGATGAACGTCTTTAGATAGATAGATAGATAGATAGATACTTTATTAATCCCATTGGGAAATTCACAAAAAAATATAATATATGTAATATACTTTAGCTGGTACATGGCTTTGTCTACCTTCTTGTCTAAAATGTGTTAAAGCAAAGTGCACCTCATTTAAATTTGGGGCAGTTATACAGTGCATACAGCAAAAAAGTAAGTGAGGTCTTCGCTTCCACCTCATCCCAGAAGAAGGAACGCTTATTACATAATGCATCATTTTAGAGGACTGAACGTTTTCACCTCCCAATATAATTGAAAGGTTCTTAGCCATTTTACCTTTCACCACTTCTGCAGTAGGCAGCCCGAAGGGTATGAGTCACGCTAAGTAGGAACAGTAACAAAATTTGGTTACGTGAAGCTTTGGTTTCCTTTGCACAGTTACTGTGCTCATTCAGAGCAGATGTTTAAATATACTGTATTTACAACAGTAAAGCTTTTCTTGAGGAGAATCTGCTTGACTGAATAGTCGTCCTCACGTAAAGCTTAATGTTAATCGTCATACTTTCTTACTAGGAGTGAATGAATTGGGAGTTTTTAGTTAAGACGTTAAAATATAATGAATTGAGATTAGTGTGCTTGTGGGAAAGGCTAGGAAGAAGCCTATGAGATTTAACAGACAAGAGGAGCCTGTCTAGCTAATAGCTAAGCGGTCCCAATATCTCATCCAGATTTTTCTTAAAGGCTGTCAGGGTTCCTGCTTCAACTCCACGTCTCGGTAGTTTGTTCCAGAGTCCCGCAACACTTTGTGTAAAGAAGTGCTTCCTGGTCTCAGTCTTAAATGCAGTTCCCCTTAAATACCACTGATGTCCTCAAGTATAGAATTCATCCTAAGTTGAAAGAGTTCTGCTCTCTGTACTTTTTTAAAAGCCTTTGAGAGTTTTGAAGACCTGGATTAGTTCCCCATGCAGTCTCCAGTGCTCGAAACTAAAACAGTTTTAAATGAGTTCGGCATGTCCTTAAGTCTTGGGGTGCATTTGGTGGCTCTCTTCTGCACAGCTTCAAGTGCTGCTATGTGTAGAAGCCATTGCTAATCTCAGATTTGTTAAAAGAAAATCTACATTGCCCACATTACTCAAGGAATGATTTTTGGAAGTAAAAATATTTTAAATTTCAATTCCCTTAGGGAGTGTTTTGTTTAGCAAGATGCAGATCCTACCTTTGAAGTGAAAGGCCGTATCGTAGCCGATCATGCAGGCTGAGTGACTTGCCTTCTCATGGGAGAAAACCTGACTTCTGGTTTAATCACAAGTTCTAAAGGAGAGTTTCACACCATTTGTCTGTGAGTTGGAAGTAAGTCATTCTGCAAAATGACGGCTCCAACCATTAAAGTAAATGAACAACGGAATTGCTGAAGAAGAGGTTTAGTATCAGGACTGTCCAGGTCTAATTCCTGACATAAACCCTATAGAAGTATGATGGCAATGGCAGTCAATGGAAGGAAATATTGCAAAGATTGAATAGTGAAACAAAAAAATGCTCCATCAATATAACTGATCAGCTGTTCCACAATTTTAGGCAATGGTAGCTGGGGTTAAAATTTCTTAAGGAGAAGCTTTTCAAGGTTTCCATGTTTTTGCACGTTGTGCTTGATTAAACAAGTGCAATATGTGTGAGTTATCAAGTAATTTGAGTTAGCCAGATCTAATCATATCTTAACTATAAACTTTAGCCGAATTCATGAACCATGGTTTGCCAGTCAAGTGACAACCGATTTACACAAAATAAAAAGTAATGAAAGAACGGGTGGGAGAGTTAGCTGGTCATGTTAGAAGCAGTTAGTATGCAGCCCTTCTTGGTGTCTGCTGAGCACAAAGCCATAAATGTCAGCCAAAGCGTATTTATCCCTGTCATTTTAAAATTGACCACAGATAAAAATAGTTTTTTATTCTGCCAAATTGTCACTGTGTGTTTATATTTAATAAATACGCAACACTAAGTTAATTTATATGCATATTTTAAATAGAAATAATCATTTCCATGAAATTGTATCATTGTAACGTTGACTAATGCATAATTGAAACATTGTTTTGTCATTCAACAAATAAGGTTGCTGATTCCTTCACCTTTTCTAAATCTCATTTTCTTAAAGTAAACTTAAACTTCTTCTATCTGAGTGCAGCCCAATTTTTTTGTGATTTATTTAACCCAGGATTCAAGCTACTGTGACACTCACCATACTTTTCCGCGCTTCTGCAAAGAACCTTTTCTCCTCTTCCAGCCTTTTTTTTGCTTCTTCCTCGGCTTTCTTTTGCTCTTCTTGCTGTCTCTGTTTTTCTAGCTCCTCAAAGCTTATTGCAAGTTTACCTGGCTTGAGGGATTCTTTTGAGAGAATTGCTGCAAGAACTTCATCATCTTCATCTAATACCTGCAAGGAAAAGAAAACGGGACATCATAGGCAATGGCTATAAACAGTTCACCGAAACAACTGCATAGACGTGAAAGTCTTCTAACAGATTAATAAAGTATTGAGTAAAGCTAAATTGGTAAGGAAATAATCCAAAAGGTGGTTGATGCCACCACTAACACAAGTGTTCTCGGAGTGTTACAGTTGTATAAATTGTGGGGAAGCAAGTGTGATTTATGAGCCAAATCGCCAGCAAAGAAAAAAAGATGTCTGTCATTTTTGGTGAAACTGTTGCTAACTGTAGTAATGATCACAGTAATGAATTTTAAAAAAATCTGTAGCTTAAAAGAAATTACTTTTGGTCTTTAAATGATTGAAAGTGGGTGAGTTTAAGCAATGCAAAAACCCTTGAAAGTACCAACTCCATTGAGCAAAGCATCAAAAAGAGAAGAGTTCACTTCAGTAAGTTTTTACTGCGTACAAAACAGAAGCCCAAATGAAATGTCACTTTCCCACATTCTACATTGTGTTTTCTTTTTTCTTTTTTTTCTACTGAAGGAGGAATGACGCATGAGCTCTAAGGGCTGGTTTATACTTCACGCTCAGAACGCTTGCATGCACGCATCGTGGCTGCTATATCTTCCCAGCTTTCTTTTGATGCATCCTCTGAGCACATTGCCGAGAAATAAATGGAATAAGTTGCCGTAACAGCGAAAATTTGGGTGGCGTTTGTGTTCAAGTTTTGGTACGTGATGTCAGTGTCGTCGTTTACTATCAACGTGTGATGGCAGGCTTGCAGATCCAAGAGGGTAAGTGTGCGTGCTTCTCGTATACTCAATACAAGTGTTGCATATTCCCCATCGTAATGACACGATACATTTAAAAGTCTCGCTTACCATCTTGTGTCACTGTTGCACCTTCACAACAGCATTAGAATGCAAAGAATTTTTAATTTTTAACTTTCTTCCCTCAACTCACAACACAGCAAAACCGGATGTTGTTTTTTCACTGCGATGATTTGTCACACCGCCACCTGGTGGAATCCTTCAGATTTACTTAAAGTATGTGTGCAAATACAGGGTGAATCAAAATTATGTTAACACTAATGGATTATTTTTATCTTAACCACACTTTTCCAGGTCGATGGATAGGTCGTGGTGGACCATTGCCATGGCCTCCGTATTCCCCTGATTTGGCATCCTGTGGTTTCTGGTTATGGGGTATGGTGAAGGAGCGTGTGTATAACAGGAAAGTTTGTGATATCAATGAGCTGAAGGACAGAATATGGACTGCGATATCTATTCCCCACAAAATGTGTGTCCGGGCTTTAGATGGTACTGTTGCTCATTGGTTTTTGTGTGTTGAACATGATGACAAAAAGGTTGACACATTCCTGTAAATCCTCCTGCACATATGAAGTATGTTTTGTGAATAAATTGTTTCCGCCATTCAAATGTTAACATAATTTTGACTCGCCCTGTATAGTCGATGCATAGCAGCAGTAGCAACATCCTGAAGCGCACGCATTGCTTAGCATTAAGTATATCCCCCAACCTAAGGCAACACCCGTACTACTTCTGCCGTCCTACTGCCCACTAACTTAAACTTGATCATCTCTGCTGCTTACTAAATTTGCCACCAAGTCTCTGCAATGAAAGCAGCAGCTGCTCTCGGACGGGTACAAACACAATAATGAACAAAAGTAAATAAAGGAAATCACACTGACCATGCTTTTTCTGGCTTCAGCAAAGGCTTTCCTTTCTTCTTCAATGCGCCTTTTAGCTTCTTCTTCAGCTTTCTTTTTCTCTTCCTCAATTCTTTGCCTTTCAAGCTCTTCAAAGCTTAGCTTTAGTTTTCCTGGACGGAACTCTTCTTTTGTAGGACTGGATTCCAAATCATCCTCATCTAAATTGTCCTGCAATGTAAAAAAATATATATATAATTCTGTATTATTCCCTTTATTATGTACATCTGTGTAGTCCGATATTGGAACTATATAATTCTCGTGTCAATAATAATGTTATTGACCTAATTATTCCTACAAAAATGAAATTATACACAAGGTGATCAGTTTTAATTTCATCCATTTTTTTTTTTTAAAAGCCTAGAGTGAATTAGTGTCCCTGAGTATTTTTCCTCCTTTCAACAAGTTTAATATTAAAGTTATAAATTAGGCTGTCACTACTGTACTGCCCAAACAGTTAAAACAAAAGTGAATTCCTGAAAGAAATAGTGGAGCTCCTGTGCATCAACAGAGCCCCGTGTCACAAAAAGTGAGCACATCTGTCCATCCTTCTCAATTTCAGGTGCTAACTAGGACAACACATGCTTTCTCGTAAAACTGAATTGGAAATATAGCTGCTAATTAAAACATGACTTTAAAGTCAAAATTAACATTTACAGTATATAGAAAATTATGATGCATTGAATAATTTGTTTATCAAAGACAGTTATAGCAGTGCAAAAGTAATAATCGCCACCCTCAGACACTGGCAACACTGCCTTTAGTAGAGGGAGTTACAACCAGACACTTGAGATCTTGATGAATTTGTCACCGTGCTTTGGAAGATTTTTTTGATGTACTACTCCATTTAGGGCAGCTGTAACAAAATAACTACTGCAGGCCTTCAAGCATAAATTGTTGCTTTTTAGGTTATGCCTGACTTTTCAGAATTTTAGTTCTGAATGCTTGTGTTGTAAATCCCCAAAGATCCAGCTCCATGTCAGCTTTACTACCTGGACTGCTAAGCTGATATTCTTTTGATAACAACAGTGATTCTTTCGGTAATGGTAAGTGATCCAGGCCCTGATGCCACAGTACCACACCAAGACATTTCCACCAGCGTTTCCTCTTCACACAAAGAACCACAGACACACGGAATAAATTACCAGGTAGTGTGCTGGAGAGTTAAAACTTCAGGGATCTCCACTTGACGTTACTTTGGATAATGTAGATGAATAGGATGGACACGCTAATTGGGTTGAATGGTTTCTAATGGACTTGACTGTTGGTATGAGATTCTTGTGTTTCTCCCCACATAACCATACCTGACAGTTTTTGTCTCTACAGAACACAGTTAAGGAACATTTTAAAACTCATACACATTTCGGCAAACTTGAGGTAAGAAATCACTGTTACGCTGACATGAGTTCAATTTTCCTGTTGGTGGACTCATGAACTTACATTTACAGAGTTGAGAAGGAGAGTCCTAGGATCTCTAGATGTTGTTCTTTGTTTCTTTCTGATTTTACAAAAAAAGTGAACGAGCACAATATCATTTTTTTTCTGCATTTACTCATAACATCTCAACTGTGGTTTGGTGGAATCCCCCTGAACCTTCGAATTGACTTTTTAATTCTAATTCTAATTCATAGTCCACATGTATGTTTTTTTTCTGATGTTTTACTTGATGATGACATTTATAAATACAATCCAACAAAAACATCTAACCAAATTCATAATGCAAAGAATGAGACCAGGGCACACATTATTTATCACACTATGTATATTGTAAGCATTGAAGTATGAATAACTTTTTTTTTTATAATTAGGTTTTGCCTACTGGAGAAACAGCAGAATATTTAGAATTAAATGTTTTTTTGTTTTTACCATTTGGAGTCTGGCTTCTTCAAAAGCTCGCTTTTCCTCTTCAAGTCTTTTCTTGGCTTCCTCTTCAGTTTGCCTTTTTTGAAGTTCCTGTCTTTCCTTTTCTCCTTCCTCGAAAGTCATCTTAAGTTTTCTGGGAGTGATCTGCTCTTTGCATTCTTTAATCGGTGCATCCTCTTGCTAAACGAACAAAAACAATTTCTTTCATGGTTACTGATTAGAGAATGAAATAGTTAAGTATACTTACTTTATATTCAGCCATTAATTGTCAAACCCACTAATCCATTTCACAGGCATGGAGAACTGGTTCCCATCTCGGGTAAAGCTGGGTTGAAGTTCAACACAGGGCACCTTCACACACCCCTACACACTTTTTTGCGATGAATTTAGAGTTGCAGTTTAACTTAAGACACACAGGTTGGAATGTTGGAGTGTAACCCATGTAGAGAAGACAAGCATTTTGCAGATTCCTCGCATGTAGTGTTCACAATGTACAAACCCAGAACTGCGTAGAAGCAACACTAACCGCTTACTCACTGCGCTATGCATGAGCTTTATATGTGACGTGGGGTTGCCTGTGGGCCAGGAATTGTCCCTTGCACCTTCTTAAAACATCCTGCTTTATCAATAATCACACCATATTATGACCCTTAGTGTTCCGTAAGACCCCATTAAATGTGTGTTTCATATGTAGATTGTATGTGTATATAATTTACACCTAGCATTAAAATGTGGCTCCAGTGTCCACTTGGATTTATCTGCAAACTGGCAGCTCATTATGAACCAACAAGGAAAACAGAAGAGGTGCTGACATATCACACTGCCGTGAAGAAGCCGAGTGTTTTAGCATGATGCCAAAGACTTGATGAGCTCAAGAAGAACTTCACACAAGCTACTGCTGCGCTGTTGGGACTGGCCACCTTTCTGCGGTATGCCTGACTACTGTCACCTTTTCTTTTTGACTGAATGTAGGGAGAAAACGCATTTCCACTTGTGTTAAATGTGATTGCTGTCCATTTCAACTCTGCAAGTGTTGTGTGGCTGTGTGTCTTCTGTCACCAGCATGTGGTCAAGTGCCATGATAATGCAGGTGTAAACTGATGCACTCTGCCTTAGCTACACATTTTTGCATGTGTCCATCCTGCCACTCTTACTCAAATTTATACGCTGACATAATTTTTTTTTAACTTGGTTCTGATTTCAGTCCTGTGGCTGCTGCCAGATTTTCTAACTTGCTGTAAAGTGCAGGAAAAGAAAATCTGAGAGAAAGTGGAAAGACGGCTTCAAGAGTGACATGAGGCAGAATGTGACTGTGATGAGCAGTGAGGCAACTGGGTGTAGAAAGTGTGGCGGTAGTTATTTTTTGATACTTTCAGGATCGAGCAGGGGTATATAAAGTGTTGGTCTTACTGAAGGCCAAAAAATGAGTTTAACACCATGATGTACGGTGTGCATTTCGAGACGCAAACTTTCAACAAATCAATGAGTCAGGTTGGAAAATAACAAGGAAATTGATTAAAATTAATGAAGCGGTACATACAATCTGAGGAAGATCTTGTTAATTTTAAACTTGTGCCCTTTTTATTTGTTGTTTAACCAAAAGGCATGCTTTAGTTGACTTATTACCGATTAAAGACTATTTACTTGATGTGTATAATCCTATTGCTGGACGAGTGTCTTATCTAAGTGGCATCTCCTGCAGGGCAGAAACCAACCCAGGACACCAGAGTATTATCACACAAACACACACACTTGGTGCTGGCCATTCTAGGATTATCACTTACTCTGACATGTGTGACTTTGGGATGCTGAAGTCCCGACGGTGACCAGACTGTGTTTTAAACCTAGTCTTTTCGGGCTGGGAGACAGCAGTGTGCTACCTTTCCAGTCCTGCCATAAACTAAATTTAATGTAGAAGCCATCTTTTGTATTTTTCAAACCCAGGAGTCCAGAGTATCATACATGGTTCTGTCCCAGGTGTTACTGCTGGGAGAGAAGATGATTCTCCTTTCCTCTTTAAATGGGGGCATATAGAAAATAGTTAGATCGTGAAGTAAATTGGAATTTGATAATAACTATTTAGGTAATTTATGGTTGTTGAAAAAGTTAGCGAAATAATAGGCTGTACTATAAAACCTATTCAGTACTGTAGCATTTGATATCCTCGTCATCACAACACTAAAAGCTAGAGCAGAGCATCATGCCCTGCTTTGGCAGGCTAACAGAATTAATCCTGTGTGTGGACTGGTGCCCTGTCCAGGGATTCTCCCAGCGTTGTGCCCAATGATTGGTATAATAGGCTTCAACAATCCCAGAACTCTGCCATGGATAAGCAGGTTAGGAAGATGGATGAATATTCTAATGGAGAAAGCTCTTTGGTAACCTGAAGGTTTGCATAATTCTGAAAAGGCATCAACAGAGGCAACGCGACAGAATATTTTCAGTTAATGACTGAATCTCACACTGGAAGTCTCTGATGAAAATTAAGCAGTGTACTGTATTTAAGATACAAGCCAGGAAGCACTTCTTTACACAAAAGCATGTGGGAATTGAAGTAATTATTAAATCAAGAGGTTGAATGGAACACTCTGACGACTTATACATAATGTTTGAATGCAGCATTGTGAAAACTTGGCTATCTGCTAACCAAACAAGCGTGATAGACTTGGTGTCTTTCTCTTCATTAATAACCTCGAATGGTCTGAGCAGGTTCGCACTGCCTTATGCTCCTTGTTCTAAGATTAAACTTCTTTCTTTGTAAAACTGACCTTGATTAGTGCGCTGTGAAAAGTCCCTGATAATTAAAGTGTCACCAGACAGCCGCTTCTCGTTTACATCAGCGGGCCGCACTGCCTTCGTGTATTTGCAGTTTGAAGTCTGTCTTGATAAAGTCAGTCTGCAGAATGCTAATTAACTCGTGGTGACGTGAAGCACATGGCTCACAAAAGTAGAGTGATGCATGGGCTCGATGGTGATTTTTCTATTCTACAGGTTTGCTTAGCAGTTGTAAACTTCAGTTCCCCAGAGCACACCATGTTGTTAACCTCTTAATGTCTTGCAGTAGTCTTACCAACATAGTTGATGACTGGCGCTTTGCCTCACGGAAGGAACGCCGGTGGTGTTCGTATCTCTTTTTTTTCTCTTCTTCAGTTTTCTTCTTCTCTTCCTCCTCCCTGACTTTTTCTAGTTCTTCAAAGTTGAGTTTAATTTTGCCTGGATTTTTGGCCGTTTTTGATGGTGTTTCTTCAACAACACTTGTATCTTCAACTTCCTTTTGGTTTAATCGATTTTTAATGAACATGCAGAAAAAGAATACAGCATGTAGGGAGACAGGTAATTTAATTACACAGCATAAGAAGAGAGAATATTTATTTTGTTGTAAATGACTCCTAAAACCCCTCACCTATACAAGTGGCATCAACCCTACAGGCTAGCAGGAGCAAACAATAAAGGAATTACTTGGGCAAGCTTATTAACAGATGGCTGCTAAGAAAAAGACTTGACATGTTGGTAGAAATTTGCCATTGCAGGCTGTAAGTTAGAGTGGGATTGCCCACATTTCCTTGATGTGGTTCACAAGTCTTTTGCTTAAGTTGTAGCTGTAAGCCACTCTTTCACTGACACTTCAACTAAACTGTAAGTTCTTCTCACAGGGCTTCTCTTTTGAAAGCGATTTCTGAGCCTCGTTTGAAAAGTTTCATTAATCACAGGCAGAAGAAATCCTGAGATGTCTCCGTATTGCACCTTTAACCCCATAGTCAGAACGTTCTCCCACCTCTAATGGACAAAATATCAACCAAAAGGTTGGGCTTATTTGCATCCAAGAAGTCAATGGCAAAATGTCCAACTCCTTCTTTACAACTCAGCATTAAATCTGTGCTCACTGCTAGGCCTTAAGTTCTGCTATGCAGCAGGACCTCTCTTGAATAGTTTTTGGCCAAAGCAAAGGCTAAGAGGTATTTTTACTCCATCAGATAACTTAAGAGCTGGACTTTAGGAGCAGAACACCATTCTTAATGGAGTAAAGCAAAGATACTACATTGAGTCCAACTCTGCTAAATGATACCAAAGTGTACAATCCAGGGACCATGTGTAAACCAATTTGTTTATCTTGCTAAATAAGAGAGCTGAGTAATCACTGACTGCCCAACAGATGTCATTTTTATGTTGGCAACAGAGGACCACTACATATGAAACATCAAAAGACTAACCCTGCAGTAAAGCCAGCAACCAGAGGTTGAGAATAAAGCAAGGAAGGAGAAAAGGACTCGGACAACGAAGGGCAAAAGCACAATTAACATCCTTCCACACGTACCAGAGAATGCTGACCACCAAGGAATCAGGACAAAGCATTGACTCCACCAGCAGACGGTAAGAATCAATGGACAAGTACACTTCAAGTGCCTTGTTTCAGACACTATTACCCATAACCTTGTGGTTAAGGAGAAACCAAGTTAAGTATTCACACATAATTTCTCGTTTTTGCTGTTGCCTAAATTGAAGGTAATAACTTGTGTGAGGTGCTTGCACAAGCCATTCTACCACTTTAGACAAAACATTGTTGTTCCTCCTCTCTTGAAATTGCAACATCTCAACCAATAGGCAATAAGATATAAAAGGCGTGTGCAGTTCAGTATTTGTACGTTGATGCACACTAAGTATTGCAGCATTATGCCACTTCCACTTTGAATTCTACTCTGGTTGATTATATTGCAATCATGGTGGGCAATATGAGCCCTGCAAGTTTTCTGAAGCTTTACTCACTGGTCAATACACCAGTCTTACCCCAGTACAAATCCTACGACAATGACGCCCCGTCTCTCTGACACGTCAACAGGGGGAAAAAAAAAATTGCACAAACCAGATTTACACAAGTAGCTAAAAATGCATTATTATGTTAATAAATAGTATTACATTAATTAAGCATAGTGTACACACTGGAACTTCATGTGCAGCTTTAATGTTCTGTTCAAGTCCTTATTCTATAGAGACTGTCCTGTGTCCTCTTACTGCAGGGATCATTCAAAATGGCCTCACATTTTTTTTTAATGTTAGCTGCTGCTCAGTATCTTCTTTTGACAAGACACAGTTTTTAGCACTGTGCTTGAGAGCAGAACTGTGTTTGTCTGCTGTTACTTGAAGCAAAGCAAAGTATTTAGTGGAATCCGTGGCTTCATCACTTCACAGTGCCGGACTATCACCCTTGGTAACTGAGGCTACATCCACACTATTATGTTTTCGTTTCGAAAAGGTGTTTTTAAACAAAAATGATCTTCATTCAAACTAACATTTTCACATTGTTTTTGAAAATATCTTGGTCAAGATTAGTGTTGGATTTCAGTATCGATGCCAACTTTTGAACCTCAGTACTGGTACCAAAACAGTTCTGAAGCAGATAACTCTTAAGACCTCATGATGTGCCGCACTGTCTCGCTGCAGTACGCACCGCTGCCCTCTTGATAGTCATGAAGTACCAATCGTATTAAAGTAATAATGAGGGGCATCCCTCGTGAAGTTGCAATTGCATCAAAGTGCATAGCTTTGTTTCATGAAGTCCACAAAATGGATGTTTTTTCACAACTGCAATAGATATTGAAAGAAAAGCTGGTGTTTACTTCCAGTACTTATCACACTGTTTGTGACACTTCAAGTCCCCCGTCGGCTCCTGGGTGGGAGAGTGGAAATCTTTGCGAATGAGTGTAATCGGCGCCATCGAAGCAGGACTCTGTTTGTAAATTGCCCTGCACAACTACTTACTGTCCCTTAAGGTAAGTTCGGGTCACTAAAACCCCACAACATTCGAGGTTGCTTTTGTGATTAATTATTTTAACAAGTAAATCTCGAAATGCTGGTACCATATTGTTTTAAAATTTGTTTTTTTTGTTTGGTACTTTTCCAGCACCGGTGTATAGCTTAACCCTAGTCCAAATTAAGACAGCCAAAACTTGATTGCTGTAGACTGTAGCCTACACTGTGCTTGCGTACAATGGTGGAAAAATCCCTGATGGGACTTTAATGCTGGCTGCCATGGGATTTACCAAAGAATTGTAGCAATTGGTAAATATTTTCTTTTTGCACATGTATGCAGCATTCAAACTGTATAAAAATATAATTTAGGTGTACGGTTAAGCAAAAGAAGAATCATGGAAAGTAACTCTTATGTGTTCGCCATATTGGAATATACTTTTCTTTCATGAAGCAGAGAAAGAGACAATGTAATGAGCAGGATCCAATCAGTGAAGGGCCATATAATGAGCACAAACCAATCAGAGAGTGATTAGAGGCTATGTTTAAAAACAAAAAAAAAAAACTGCTTGTTCACTGTCCATATTCTACCACCCCAAAGAGAGTTTTCAGAGGTTGAACACCCTGTAGTGGTGTGCATGAAAGGCGAAAATGGAGACTAATGGATGCTCTTTTATAATTCATAGGAATATAGTTTTGCTTGTTTTACTTCACTGTCTATAGTTGAACATTTGGCCACCCTTAGGCTAAAGTGTTGCTCTAGGCAACTGAATTATTTGCTAGTCCTGCTTTTGTGAACGATAAGCATTTAGTTGTTATTAAGAAAACTAATGTAGCCTTTTACTAAATCAGTGCAGCTTCAGTCACACAGTACTTTGAAGCACTGCTTAGCTTAAACACACACACACACACACACACACACTCAATGAGGTGCCACAAGGGGTTGGGGTCAAAAAGAAACGTATCACAGTAAAGTCTGACCCACCTCAATGACTGAAAGACCAGAACTGTGACAAACCAGTTATGAATTAATATTATTTCTTGGGGTACATTTTTAGATACAAATTAAGAAAATATAATTCACAAGTGTTACTGTATGTTTTTTTTCTATAGGAGAGAAAAAGTCAAACCAAGCAAACACAGATTTATGTTTTGTGTTAGTTATTGTCTGTATATTCTTGCACATATCCATCTTCTGTTACCTTTTAGTTTTAAATAAACTATTGTTTTATTGCAGGACATCTATTTGGGTTATTTGCTTAAAAATAATCACTACATCCAAACCACAAGCAGAGAAAGTAGAAGTTAATCTGTGTAGAGTTTTGCTAATTTATAAACTTTGCTCACAAATTGAACAGATGTCTTTATAGTTCCGAAGTGCTGGCTGGAGCTTAAAACAGAAATCTCCCACAACACAAAATGTGAAACCAAGTACAGAAAATTGGTGAGGTGGGACCACTGTAGAAATAAACAGAAATATGTCCTACAGTCCAGCAGCCATTATTATAGAACATAGATGTAATTACACAGTGAAAAGAAAAATCAGGTTAGAAACGGCATTTAGCCTTATCAGTAAGAAGGATGTTAAGGATAGAGCTGCCAGGGAAGAGGAAAAGAGGAAGGCCTAAGCGAAGGTTTATGGATGTGGTGAGAGAGGACATGCAGGTGATGGGTGTAACAGAACAAGATGCAGAGGACAGAAAGATATGGAAGAAGATGATCCGCTGTGGCAACCCCTAATGGGAGCAGCCGAAAGAAGAAGAAGAAGAAGTAATCATTTTATATAGTGAATTATATTGTGATAACCGTCCACAAGATCAAAGTTATGTGACTTGATGAGGATGTCACTGTGAGCTCTGCACAACGGGTTTTGCTGTCAGGGTCCAGTGAGAGCCTCTGTATATTTGTGTGTGATTGTTTTCACTTACTATTCTGTCAAATTCAGCAAATTTACACGGCATCCTCAATATCTGGAGCTTCCCCTTTGGGGTTACCCTCATGAACTCGGAACTCCAAAACTAGTTAGATGGCACTTGCATAGTCATCAGTTGACTCAAGTATTTGTTTCCCTTTACGGACTATACCGAAATTTCCTTCCTTTCAACTAGATTGTCTTGCATACAGAGACGTGTGAGCCATGTTATCAGTGAGCAAATAGCCATCCAGTCAGCATCTGAGCGCATTTGTAGGCTCATCTCTGGCCAACGAAACAGGTGGGAGTAACACGGTGTTAAACAGTAGCCCAGGGAGCACACATTAAATGCAATAAACAAACTTAATAAAACAACAACACCATCATTGAGGATAATCTTAACACTTTTTTGTCCTCCTGTCATCTGAAATCTAACGTTTTTGTTCTTCTACAGAACTGGCTTCAGTCAATTCCATTCCACGTCACCAAGATGTGCGTTGTATACCCGGGGCTTCATCCACGATACGTGCCTGTGTGTCGGTCAAGTGTTGTCTTCATTTAATAAAGACATTTTTTCATACATCCTGACAAAATTGAAACAGATTTGGGTTTTGATTGTTAAATTGCTTGTCATTTTCATGTTTGTTATGAGTGTCAGTTTGCTTTTGACAATGATGCTCGAGTGATTACTCATAACTGGGTATTGTGTCTATCACATTTTTAAACATAAATTGCAGCAAACAAAACAGTTGGTTTCCTTCCTGGAAAATGGAAAATAGTCGTGATATATTCTTTTGCTATTTTAATTGGTTTGAAATCGCCATTTGTGGAGCCTTTTCTTATATCTCTATGCACCAGTATGCCGTGTCACACTCAATCTGGGCCTAAATCCTTGTGTGACATGAGTGTGTCCTTGTTGCGTACATTCTTGATGGTTGATGTTTTAAGGGCTTGAATTTGAATGAGAGGTTGTGAAAGTATGTTTTTTTAGTTACATATTAAAAAATGTATTTTTAAATTAATAAAGTGGAAAAATATAATTGTTCCTTTGAGGCCAAATAGAGGCAGAAAGAAATAAAAGGCTTTTGTTATTGGAAGTTGTTTCCCAATTACGGTGGGAGTTCAGAAATAAATGCTTTGCACATAGTGTTAGAGTGTGATGATGTGTCCAGTTGTTACTTCTAGGGTGAAACAGACAGAAAGGACCAAAATGGTAACAGAGAGTTGAGCTTCATTTTGATAACCAAAATCCAGTCCTAAGTTTCAACAAAGTCAAGAACTGTAATCAAAAAAAATCAACTTCAGAAAAACAAAGCAAGAATTCCTTAATTAAACTCGGAAACACAAACCAATAAGAAGTCTTTTTGTTTTCTCAGGTAGCAAGAAGTGAGTAGCGCTGCCCTTTATACTGTTGGCCTGATGACATCACAGGTTGTGACCTCCAGTAAGCCCCTAGTGGTAACCACCCTAGCAACAATACACAAAGAACTTAGAAAATGGACGCTCCCTTGAAAAACAAGATGGCTTTGGAAAAAATGCAAACTGAAATCAACTTTGCCAAATATTATTCACACATGAATGACATGTTCAGAACTGAATTCTTCAGTATTCAAAACTCCTAATGAGGAAAAAAAAAAATTTGAAGAAATTAAATCAGCCGTGTGTGACAAATATTTTAACTTGCATCTTCATCACAGTTAAGTAAGATAGTTTAAGAATGACAGCGAGATGGCTTGTCACTTCTTAAAATGCTCCGATAAGAGAACCAAGGTGTCACATGTAAAGGACATGGTTAGGCTTGTCTGCCCAACCTGGCGTCCATTGTCTGTTTCAGGTTCATGGAGCCAGTGCTTAACAAGGCTTGTTGGAGTGCAGCTCCATTACAGGGCTTCCTCATTTGAGGACACTCCGTTAGCCTGATATGCATGTTTTTGAAATTCAGAAAGAAAACGCATGTAGGCCTGGGGAGAAGAAGTACAAGTAACCTCCACACAGTCTGTGGCAGCTGAAAGAGTAGCAGGTAGAAATAGGGACACATTTTAAATGATGTGGGCATCTCTTTATACAGTGGGTACGGAAAGTATTCAGACCCCCTTCAATTTTTCACTCTTTGTCATATTGCAGCCATTTGCTAAAATCATTTAAATTATTTTTTTTCCCTCATTAATGTACACACAGCACCCCATATTGACAGACAAAAAAAAGAATTTTTGAAATTGTTGCAGATTTATTAAAAAAGAAAAACTGAAATATCACATGGTCCTAAGTATTCAGACCCTTTGCTCAGTATTTAGTAGAAGCACCCTTTTGAGCTAATACAGCCATGAGTCTTCTTGGGAAAGATGCAGCAAGTTTTTCACACCTGGATTTGGGGATCCTCTGCCATTCCTCCTTGCAGATCCTCTCAAGTTCTGTCAGGTTGGATGGTAAACGTTGGTGGACAGCCATTTTTAGGTCTCTCCAGAGATGCTCAATTGGGTTTAAGTCAGGGCTCTGGCTGGGCCATTCAAGAACAGTCACAGAGTTGTTGCGAAGCCACTCCTTCGTTATTTTAGCTGTGTGCTTAGGGTCATTGTCTTGTTGGAAGGTAAACCTTCGGCCCAGTCTGAGGTCCTTAGCACTCTGGAGAAGGTTTTTGTCCAGGATATCCCTGTACTTGGCCTTATTCATCTTTCCCTCGATTGCAACCAGTCGTCCTGTCCCTGCAGCTGAAAAACACCCCCACAGCATGATGCTGCCACCGCCATGCTTCACTGTGGGGACTGTATTGGACAAGTGATGAGCAGTGCCTGGTTGTCTCCACACATACCTCAGTGCAAGACACATGACAGCCCGCATGGAGTTTGCTAAAAGACACCTGAAGGACTCTGAGATGGTGAGAAATAAGATTCTCTGGTCTGATGAGACCAAGATAGAACTTTTTGGCCTTAATTCTAAGCGGTATGTGTGGAGACAACCAGGCACTGCTCATCACTTGTCAAATACAGTCCCCACAGTGAAGCATGGCAGTGGCAGCATCATGCTGTAGGGGGTGTTTTTCAGCTGCAGGGACAGGACGACTGGTTGCAATCGAGGGAAAGATGAATAAGGCCAAGTACAGGGATATCCTGGACAAAAACCTTCTCCAGAGTGCTAAGGACCTCAGACTGGGCCGAAGGTTTACCTTCCAACAAGACAATGACCCTAAGCACACAGCTAAAATAACGAAGGAGTGGCTTCACAACAACTCTGTGACTGTTCTTGAATGGCCCAGCCAGAGCCCTGACTTAAACCCAATTGAGCATCTCTGGAGAGACCTAAAAATGGCTGTCCACCAACGTTTACCATCCAACCTGGCAGAACTGGAGATGATCTGCAAGGAGGAATGGCAGAGGATCCCCAAATCCAGGTGTGAAAAACTTGTTGCATCTTTCCCAAGAAGACTCATGGCTGTATTAGCTCAAAAGGGTGCTTCTACTAAATACTGAGCAAAGGGTCTGAATACTTAGGACCATGTGATATTTCAGTTTTTCTTTTTTAATAAATCTGCAACAATTTCAAAAATTCTTTTTTTTTGTCTGTCAATATGGGGTGCTGTGTGTACATTAATGAGGGAAAAAAATTAATTTAAATGATTTTAGCAAATGGCTGCAATATGACAAAGAGTGAAAAATTGAAGGGGGTCTGAATACTTTCCGTACCCACTATACCTTTGACTAGTGTGCTACGCTGATTATGTCCGCTGCTTTGCATGTTTGTTCCAAAATAAAATTTAGAAAAATTCTACATTTGCTTAGACATTCGTGTGTCATGGTCACGGTACCTAATGACACTTTGATATCTACAATAAGTCTGTGGGCCGCACAGAACTGTAAAGATGAAGTTAATAGGACTACTAATATAACATATTATTGCTGAAGACTTAATAGCAAAAAGTAAGGTTTTTGATGCTTGTTGGGTTTTTGAAGGCAAATGATTGTCTGTTATTTTGACAATAACTAAAATGTGACAAATGCAGTGAATGTACTGCATAGGATGCATATTTCATTTTATTATATTTTATAGAGGACTCTAGAAGAGCCCCTTAACATTTTTGCTTGTGATTTTTTTTTTAACAGGAATTCTGAAATAATAAAGGCTAGATCTTCAGTTAAGAAACTTCATTTCCCCAAAGTAACCTTAAAATGGGGGGACAAAAATGAAATAATTTGTCTTTTCCATTCAATTATACTTTTCCATGTTAATAAGTAACTCCTGTTTTCAGTGCGCTGCTCAGACTCACAACAGTAAATGTTAGAAATATCAAAAAGTGACTTGTTGACGATTTTATGTGGAACTGCTTCACTGTAATAATATTTGAATTTAGATTGTGTTACTGTTTTTAAGCAGTATTTATTTTTCAATTGATAAAACTGTTAGTGAATACGTTTAGTTTGTGCCTTTGGCAGGATGAGATAATCCGCAATGACCACGTAATTCTTACCCTAAGTCTATAAAAGCCACCCCCCCACCGGATGTAGTTGCAGTAAAGTATATCCTCGTTTCCTTATCAGAAGTTCAATTCAGGCTCTGTTGTTGGCACACACTTACTAGAATTGGCTCAGACGTCATGTGAAAGGAGTTGCCCCTAACAATGACTTTTTATTTAAGCGAGTGACGTGTTGGCTTTCTCACTCGATCACTGAGACTTATTGAGCATCAAGTGCCACTCGGGATGTGTTTACACACAATTTGTACTGTTGCCACAGCTTTCCACTTTGATGGCACATCGTTTCCCCAAAAAGGCCTATTAAGTTATCAAAGACCAAATGGACTCCCATTTTACTGCTTCCTCACACGATTCTTTATGTGCTTTGAGCATGAACTGGCTTACAACATGGTGCTCTGTGGTTTCTGCCCCCATGCTCTAAATGAGTCTTATTCGAGCAAACGCATTCAATTCAAGGCGTATCTTTTTTTGTGATGGCCCAATTGTGGTCAGACAAAAAGTTAAGACTACCTGCATGTATACTGTACATCTACAGGTCTACCACTCTTAAATAATAACTTTGCGGCCATACTACTTTCTGTGGATATACTGTGAGATAACTCATTGTACTTTGTGGCACTTTCCACAACTTAATGCCTTGCACATTTTCACTTCCCTTGCATATATGAGTGAGTTATAACCAGACGCACCTCCTGTGCCTTCTTTGCCAGCTCCCGTTGAATCTTCTTCTTTTCCACCAAGTCCTGCGTTAGCCGGCGCTTTCTTTCCTCTACTGTTTTTTTTCTTTCTTCTTCTTTTCTTTGCTTCTCCATCTCTGCAAATTTGCCTTTCACACTTCCTGCAGTCAAGGAGGGATAAGTGAGACCTATCCAGTTATATGCTTGTGGTATCACAGAGATTGTAACTGACGTGCCATTTATTTATTTACCTGTTATCTTCGGCACGTAAGATTTATCTGGTTTTGCTGGCTTAGTGTCTTCCTCATCGTCTGAAGCGAGTAATTCTTTAAGCTGCATGGGAAACAATATGCATAAGAGATCTTTGCAGTCGTTATTTTTACACACTAGATTTTTAAGTACATAAGCAAGCTTGTCTGCCCAGTTAATTTATTTCCTCAGATGATGTAATATGTTTCATCTAATTGAGTATAAATGGAATCTGTGAATCATAACATTTTGTGGTCTGCATCACTGCATAAGTCCCGGGGACATCTTTCTCTTCATTAAATGCGAACACCTTCCAATATAATGTAGTAAACCAACGGACGACTATCTTCACTGGCTCATCTATTTTCATTCAGGTCAGATTTCCATGAACCATTTCACCCATTTCTTTCTTTAACCTTTACCAGACCACCATAATAAGAGTACATTACACAGTCTACAGAACATCACTTATGGACAACAGCAGACAGCGGTGTATTAAAGTATTCTTTCTCTTGTGCACTTTGCAGACACTTGTATGTTTGCTCTCGCCTCTTGACCCCAAATCATCCTGTCGCCTCTCATTCTGCCTGAGAGCTCTGTTATTCTTATAAAATCTTTTGTCATTTTCTACACCGTTAAATTCAGACCAGGGTCCCAGGGGAGGAAGGCTGGAGCCTGTCCCAGATAGCATAGGGCATAAGGCAGGAACAAACCCTGGACAGGGTGCCAAGCAATCGCAGTGACCACATGCACCCTCGCCCACCAAACACACACAAGAGCCAATTTCGTGTCGCAAATCCACCTAACCTGCATGTCTTTGGATTGGGGGTGGAAACTGGAGCACCCAGAGGAAATCCACACAGAAACAGGGTGAAAACGCAAACAACATTCAGGGAGAACCTGGGCTGTCAACCCTGGTCTCCTTAATGCAAGGCAGCAGTGCTACCACAATGCCTCCCTCCCTTAGTATTTAGCAGAAATGTCTCCCTTCTCCCGTACAGGCTACATCTCGGAGTAATCTTATGACTCTTCTGCAAGTGGGTCCAGTTGTTAAGAGACAGCACTTTACCTTATCAAATTCATACATGCATACATTTCCCAAACCACTTAATCCAGTTCTGGGCAAATCAGGGCCTGAGCCGTTGTCGGCATCACAAGACACAAGATAGCAACCAACATTGGATGGGATGCCAGTTGTCACAGGGCACAGTAACTCTCAACTGCACTGGAAAGTCTGAGTTGCCATTCAACCTAACGTGTATCTTTGAGAAGCAGGAGGGATAAAAGTGTGGCTGCAAGGAGGTGTAAATTTAACATACAATAGAAGGTTACTGGCTGAGATTTCACATCCAGTCTTCTGGAGTTCTAACGTTTGGAATTGTTACAGGAGTGAGACCATCATGCAGTGGCTGGTTCTGCTACCTCATCATTTCAGGGATCTCATTTTTAATGTTCACCCCAACTTACTAGCAGTGTAGAGTTTGCACATTTCATCATTCTGTGCATAAAGGTTCTCCCCTGGAACTGTTTGTTTCATTCTACACCCCAAAAATGGACATCTTGTGTTGATTGGCATTACTTAGTTGCCTAGATAGGTGAGAGTGGGTGAAGGTGTGCATGCATGGCTGCTGCCCCAAATGAGTTTGCCTCCTGTCGTGTACATAATCCTTACAGAACAGAATCTAGTCGTGTAGGAACCTATAATGGAAAATGTGGATTTAGAAGACAAAGAGATGGATTTTATATAAATTATACAGTGTGTCTCCAATTGTAATTAAGTTGTAATTTAACATGTCAGATTTATTTTAAAGTATTGTTACATTTTATAGTCTCAAAATCAAAATTTCTATTCAAATGGTAATCTGCATGTAAATGAGAACTGAGAGTAACTTGCGTTCTCAAAATCATGATGGTGACTTGAACTCCTCTATTATTCCATCCTTTTTCTGTCCCTGTGGTGCTTCAGAAGCAGTGGGTGTAAGACAGTAACCAGTGCAGGACAGGGTATCTCAGGGCATTGCTATATACAGCTCTTTGAAAAAAAAAAAAAAAAAAAAAGAAGTCCACCCCTCACAGTGTATCTTCTGTCATTTATGAACTTAAGGAAATCTCATCTTCATCTGAGTGATATTAATAGATTCATATGACATAAACATAAATAACCTACAACTTGATATTCTCAACCCTGCTTAACCCTATTCAGGGTCTTAGTGCTGCAGCCTATCCTGGCAGCTTCAGGCCTGTCCCGGGAACCAGCGGTAAATGAAACATTAATGCAGGGGTCCTCAACTCCCATCCTGGAGGGCTATAGTGGCTGCAGGTTTGCTTAATTGGTGACCTGTTTATGGTGCTAAATTAAGACTCGGACCCTTAAATTATTTCTTTTACAATAATGAATAAACAATAATGAGATATAAAATGAGCCAAAACACAACCAGCAAACTGTTTCCTTCATGCAGTATCTGAAAATAAAGAAAGATGAACGTCTTGGGAATATTGATCTGCTCAGGTTCACAAAACATTTTAACAGTGTTCTTAGAAAAGAGAAAATCAACAATTTCAAAAATTGATGCCATTGCACAATGAGCGCAGCAATAAGCCATGGAATTAAAGAACGGGTTTAATTAACGACAACACTCGGTGCCTAATTAAGCAACTGGTTGGCATTTGAGGCCCTGACTTAGCTGGTCTTCTGTTGGTTCTGTTTGGCTGCCATTTAAGAAAAGAAATGAAAGAAATCTTTGTAAAAAAAAGAAAAATTAAAATAAATTCAAAAGAAGTTAATTAGCACATTAAACAGGTCACTATTTAAGAAAAGGGTTAGACAGAAAACCTGCAGCCACTGTGGATTTCCAGGACCAGAATTGGGGACCCCTGCATTAATGTGAAATAAAATTTCCTGTGCCAGGAAAAAATAACTAATCAAACCCCCCCCCCATTGCCGTCTTCAGTACCTGGTAGTGCATCCACTGCCAGAGACAACTCTGTGTAAGCAACCAGCTGATACCTGCTAAAACTATGAAGGAGTTGTTTGCCTACTTCTCCATTTAGAAGTCCTTCGACCGTGGAATGTTTAAGATATTCTTGCATGTACAGCCCACCACAAGTCCCTTGGCAGTAGTTTAATTGGATCAAGATCTGGCCCTTTGACTGTGCTATTCCAAAACTCTCTTTTGTCATTTTCCTTCAGTGTCACAACATCTATTTTGGGTTCAATTTTGGTTTTTCGACTGATAGACTGGAATTCCCTTAACCCATTTTCTGGTACAGGACATCCTTTGACTCGGTGACTGCAAGAAGGACAGTCCTTGAAGTGGCAACAGAAGCTCAAACAATAATGCTCCTGCCTTTCTGCTGCTCTGAGATTTCTTTTCTTTAAAAGCAGCTTTTGGTTTGTGCCAAACTTAACATCTGGTATAGTAACAAAATAAATCCAACACATCTGCATGGAACACGTTGTTCCACAAGCAAGAATCTTTTTTTCAGATGCATCTTCCTTCAATGTCCCTAAAATCTGTTCAGTATTTTTATGAGTCTTGCTCCTTGATTGATTGTGGCAACAGTTACCTTTTCAGTCTCTCTTGTTTCTACTGTGATAGCTACTGTACTTTTCTACACTGTGGTGTGGATGGGCCAGTGACATCATTTAAGAGAGGCCCACCAAATCAACAAGCCAATTATGAAGACAGTCTCAGTTTTGGCACACATTGTTGACATGTTGGTTATAGTAGTGAGGTAGAAAATGGATACGAAACTGGTGGCCATTGTGAACAATGCTGTATGACACACTAGCACTGAGGACTTTCAGCCAATGAATTATACAGCAGAAGTGTGTCAAGAGGCGCTGCTGGGGCTCCTCCTCATACCTATGGCAATACACCAGCATAAGGTGACTGCTCTTTTATCTTTAGCCAAGTCACAAGTTTTTTGGGTTTTTTTTTGTAGTAATTCTTGTCTTGTGTTTGAGAAGGTGGTAGTGGTTGTTATTTCTGGCAATATTTATATGTTTGTTGAGGTTCTACACAAGCTAAATTACTCCCATGGGACAATCTATCTATCTATCTATCTATCTATCTATCTATCTATCTATCTATCTATCTATCTATCTATCTATCTATCTATCTATCTACCTATCTACCTATCTACCTATCTAATCTAATCTAATCTAATCTAATCTAATCTAATCTAATCTAATCTAATCTAATCTAATAGACCAGACAAGGCCAGGTTTCTCCTATTTATGTAAAGCTGAGAATTTCAAGCTACTATGTAATGACCTACTACACATTTCCTCTTGGTTTGGTGGATCTGATGCAAATTGTAATCAAGTTAGAGAATGCTTAAGTTAAAGGTATGATAACATTTCCACCATATTTATTTATTTGATTGAGTAATTGCAAAGTACAGCATTTCATTGTTACTTGACAGCTGAAGCTACTTTAATGTGTTGATAACCTTGAAGTGAAGATGAGATTTCTTTAGGTTCACATTTATTTAAAAGCTACACTGCTTTTTAAGGCTGTACTTGCTCCTAACAGCACTACCTGCATCCACATCTTCTCATACGGGGCACATGTTAGAGTCAACGATCAACTTTGACTGTATGTGGGAAGAAATTTTTGTGAACCCATTATCACTTTTTATGTTAACTGCAGACTTTTGATTCAGCATGGTTAAGAAACAGATGTAACTGACTTCAGCTGATACTCCATCATAAATAATCCTCTGATAGTATTCTAACTTGCCAACCTCAAGCTCACCTGCACTACCCGCAGAGCTGAAGGAACACAACATTAATACTGCAAGTGCTTTTGACTTCTGGGGCTTTAATGTTGGAGGTAATTTTAACAGCTAGATTGACTGGTTTATGGATAAATCTGCTTCTCAAAATTTTCCTAATGTGATTCTCCTCACTCACTTTGTAAATTCAAAAAATCTGGAGTGAAACATCACATGTGTAAATTTGTTATTAACAACCCATCTTATATCCTGTTGATTGAGGTCCCCAAAGTCTCTTAGTCTCCTGGTTATTGACTTTCACCCCACTGAATAGCGTCCATGTCTGGTCACTATTCAAGGAGTGCAAGTAGAGGTGGTCCACTCCTACATGTACTTGGGGCTCCACATCAATGACAGGTTGGACTGGTCTCATAACACAGAGGAGCTAAATGAGAAAGGGCAGAGCAGGCTCTTGTTTCGTTAAGGATCTTTGTTCCTTTAATGTGTGTAGTGACATCCTTCACATCTTCTATAAGTCTATGATGGCCCATGTGATTTTCTGCTCTGTTGTGAGCTGGGCTGGTAACATCACATCAAAAGAGGCCTACTAAATCAACAAGCTCATTAAAAGGGCACTCTCGACCTCCAGTAGATTGTGGTGAAGTAGAGAATTAAAACAAAACTGAGTGCCATTATGACCAATGCTGCACATCCTCTCTCTGACACACCAACACTGAGGACTTTCAGCCAACAAATTGTTCATCAGAAGTGTGTCAAGAAACATTACAGAGGCTCCTTTATACCAACAGGCATAATGCCAAACTGTGACTGTGACTGCTAAGTCAGAAATTTTCTTTCTTTTTCATTTTCTTTCTGTTTAGTCACTTTGATTTGTGTTAAGACCATTGTGTGAGTGTGTGTGTGTGTGTGTGTGTATACCTATTTATTTATTTATTTAAAGACCTTCTGTAAAAAGCCAAATTTCCTTCTGAGGAGTAATAACAGTGACAATGACATGAGCGACAACATGACATGCTGAGCCTGACTTATAGCAGTTCTGTTGTAAAATATTTCATTTTCCATCATAAAATGCAAAAGGCAGCTGGTTTTCATTTTTATCAGTGACAAGTAAAATAAGTCATGGCTGTTTCTTCTTTTGTCATTTTAATGGATTGAAAATTGCAAAGCGTTTGCACTGCTGGCTGCACTCATTTTAGCTGCGTCTGTCAACATGCAGTTTCTCGTTTATTTAAGTGCAGCTTCTGATGTGGCAGTAGTGGGTCCTTCTGTATGTGTCCTCATTGTCTGCTGTTTTGATAAAAGCTGCTTAGTAGAGTGTTTGAGATTTAGTCCTGAACTAAAAATCTGAATGTGACTTAAAGAGCGAGAAATTACATTAGTCCTGCTTCTTAGTCCTGAACTGAGTGCTCCCAGCTTTGGCACTATAAACCCATCAAGGGCTTTAGAGAATAAAGTTAGGCTCCACAGGATTACCACAGTGATGCAGGCCTCGCCGTCTAAGCACACAGGAGAGCTGGCTACAGTGAAGCAGAACAAACACTTCTGCAGTTTATTCAACAGTGTCTTGGAGTGGCTGCTGTATTAATGTGCCTTAATGAAGTTAACATGTTCAACCAAATGTCCCAGTTATGTTGTACAGTAACTTACTGCATTGGAGATACAACATTAGAATATGACGGAGCAGTGCAAGTAGCACACGTTTGTGTCTGTAGGATAGAGACACAAAGTGAGAGCTGCCAGCGTTTTCTCATACTAAAGTTCGACCATTCAGCTTGCTTGAGTGTTTTACTGAATAAAATGAGGTTAGCAACTGAAAGAGCTGGTGTTTGTCAATTTACCACCTTACAGATTATTCAAATTGTAATAATAATCCATTGTGACATGATCTTGAAAACATCACTAGAGAGACTGACATGACCAACATAGTGCTTCACCCAATCATATAAGGTGTAACTGTTTGGTATTTTAAAGTCGTGCTGAGGTTGACAGTGTTGTGTAGCAGCTTAAGCATTGAACATTAAACCACAAGGCTGCCGGCTCAATTCCTGCCTCCAAACTAATGTGAACTTGTCAGCAAGCTACTTAACGTGTGTGTGGTCTGACTGTTACAAATAAAATAAACAAATCTTTGTATTTGCAGTGTATTCTGCTGTGCTGAACGTCACCGTGAGTAAAGGTGAGACTGCTAAGTACACACTATTGCATTGTCCAAACCCACTTACTCCACTCTAGGGACATACAGAGTTAGTCGCACTGTGCAAAAGGCCAGAACCAACCTGCAAATCACTCTGATCTTCAAGTTACAGGAGGAAACGGGACTATCCAGTAAAGTCCTAAATACACAGACACACAGGAAGACCATGCAAGCTCCACTCAATGACTGTACTAATTTGAACCCAGGACTCAAGAGCTGTGAGGTAGCAGTAACCTCTGAGCGAGCCATCATTCTGTACCATTTCCAGTGAATTATCATCATCACTCTCATTTTTGTAAGCCACCCAAGATTTATTATCACTAAAGTGCCTGTATTTTAAAGCATCCGCAACTCTGAGTCTCAAGGTTTTAAATCCTTATTCCTCCAAGGTAACAGGCAGACAGGTCATGCAGCAAGAATGTTAAGAATGAACCTCTTGTTTCCTTCGGTTCCACTCTTTTTCTCTAATGTACTGTTCCCTCCTTCTCTGGTGCTCTTCCTGATTTCTTCTTCTGCTTCTTTCCTCCCTTGCCTTTTGCATTGTCTCAAACTTGTTCTTTACATCCCCTTTGCCCAGTTTGGGCACATAGGATTTTGCAATAGGTTTGGAAGTAGAGAGAAGGATCTTCGGAAAAAGAAAAAGACAGACGCACCAGAACGTAAGATAGACAAAACAGGAGAGAGACACACAGAAAGAAAGTTCAGAAATGAAAGGCAGAAAGATCCCACCTAAAAAAACTGATCTGCATCCCTTTAGCCTCTCTTCATGTTTATATTAAAATGTTAACAGTTGCCTAAGTTATTATAAGAATGTGTAAAACTGACAATACACCATTTCAAAAGAACTACCCACACATCACTCTGCTACTTTCTGGTACTTGAGAAAACAATTAAAATATTACAGTATGATTCACATGCTATCTCGATTGTATTTGTTAGTTAATAGAGCTAGCACAATTATAAGTCCTCAAACAGCAAGAATGTGTTAAAAAGTGTAATGCAAGACACACTTCAAATGCAGTAAACAAGCTAAGGCTCACGCTGAAAGTTACATACTGAGAGCAAAGATGCTTTAATTTTTTGTCTTGATACGTTTTATAAATGTCATGAGAGTTTAATAAGAAATCGCTAATCAATTATTGATCAGTCAGTTAATCTTTATATAGCATTTTTCATGGTAGGTGGCCTGGTAGCACCCTGCTACTTCAGGGGCCCTGGGTTTGAATCGGGTGCCTGACTGGTTTGTGTGGCGAGTTTGTCCACTCTGCCCGTGTCTACTTGACTTTGTCTCCCTTTACTCAGCCCTTCCACCATTGTCTGTATGGTGTGTGTATGGTTGTAATGAGCTAGTTTGACATTTTGAAATATCTGAAAATAAATTTCAAATATCTTGAAATACAGCTCAACCCTTTTCAAGATTTTTATACTTTAAATAAGTTCTTCTGGGTTTTACAATATATGCAAGAAAATGTCAAGATATCGTAAATACATTTTCAGATATCTCAAAATAATGTTATGTGCATTTCAAGGTATCTCAAATTTATTTTTGAGATATCTTGAAATTGATCTCATATATTTTAAGATATCTGAAGTTATTTTAAGATTAGTGAAAGACACGGACGTGTGGTCCTAAAATTAAATTCTACAGAAGACGAGATGTAAACAACAGTAAGAGCCTACACTTGATTATGAGTTCTAAACACACATGCACCACTTCTGTGGCTGTGCTTTAATTACTATAAACTTTTCTGCCTACCATGTTGCTGCTACTTACATTTTTTTTTTAATTTCCACAACTTATCGAATCATAAGGTTTTGATTAAGACCAAGATCAAGGTTTGAGCTGCATTAGTTCACCAGCAATTGTGTGACAGATGGAGATATTAACATTTCAGAAATATAGACTTGGACAAATTTGTGGGTACCCCTCCATGAAAGAAGAAGAACCCACAATTGTCTCTGAAGTAACTTGATACTGATAAAAGTAATTGGCAGCCATTGTTGTATATTCCGTATTTGACAAAATTCAGACTTTGCTTTAAAGTTTTGATTCAACAGAGTTTTTCAAATAATAACACAAATGAAAATAGCATGAACAGAACTGATGGGACCTTTAACCTTATGTTTTGTTGCACATCCTTTAGAGTTTGCAATCACTGCAAACAAAGTGACTCCTGGAGCTCTCAGTGAGACTTCTGTGCCTGTCCACAGGTAGTTTGGCCCACTCTTCTGCTCCAGCTGTGTCAGGTTTGAAGGGGTCTTCTCCTGACTTCATGTTTCAGTTCTTTCCATAGATTTTTAATAGGATTCAAATCAGAGCTCATAGAAGGCCACTCGTGGTTGGTCCAATGGTTCTTAGCCATGTTTGGATGCTTTTAGCTGTGCGTTTTGGGTCTGTATCTGGTAGGAGGATCCATGTCCTATGTCCTAGCTTTTTGACACTGGGCAGTGCATTTCACTCCAGAATGTGTTGAAGGTCTTGAAATTTCATTGTTCTTTGAACAGCCTCTAGGTATCCTGTGCCAGGCACGGCAAAGCAGCCCCCAAGCATAACTGAGCCCTCTCCATGTTTCACAGTAGGTGTGGTGTTCAATTCTTTGAAATCATTTTTTCACTTATGGCAATAGAGCTGATGTGACTTGCCAGAAAGCTCCAGTTTGTCTCGTCTTTCTACAGGAAAGAAGCATTGTGGTTTGTCAATATGCATTTTAGCAAATTCTGTTCTGGCTTTTTTATGTGGAGTCTTCCTGGGTCTTCTTCCACTGAGCGCACACTATCACTCAAAAAGAGACGGATGGTGTGATCAGACACTGATGAACCTCGACCTTGGAGTTCAGCTTGTATCTCTTTGGAAGTTGTCCATTGTCATTATCCTTCTGCCCATTCTTGTGGTCGATTTTTTTCTCTTGCAGCCACAATCAGGAAGGTTGATTACAGTCCCATGGATCTTAAATGTCTTAATAATATTTGCAGCTGCTATCACAGGAACATCAAGCTGGTTGGAGATGGTCTTACGGTCTTTATCTTTAACATGCTTGTCTATAATTTTCTTTCTGACCTCCTCAGACAACTCTCTCCTTTGCTTCCTCTGGTCCATGTTCAATGTGGGGCACACGATGATACCAAACATCAGGGTGGCTACTTTCTCAATTTAAGTAGGCTGAATGGCTGATTTCATGATTGGAGACTTGTGGGATACTAATTACAGAAAACAATTATTTATGATCTTTCCTTTGAGTACCAACACGTGTCCAGGCCATTGTAAAATATCTGTAGAATAAGCAATACCTGATCTCTTGTCACACTTGTTTTGCTTTACTCGATGACACATTTGCTTTCCATTTCATCACTTCAGGGGGCATACAGCACTTTTCCAATGAGCTTGATTACTAAGATTTCCTGCTTATTTCAAGATATCTTGAATTGTATTTCAGATGTTTCAAATTGCATGGGAGTTTGCTTTAAGGGACCTTGAAATGCATGTGAGATAAGCAGGCCCTGCGTTATACTGTAAGGCTATTTATCCGGGATGTTCAACTTCAAACTACACTGATGCCCTTCAGTCCACTGTACTGAGTCCTCCTGAGCAACTGAGTGAACCCACTTATTGTCCAAATGTAAAGAATACACAATACATATGTAAAGAGCTGCTGGGGGATCTTATAAGTCACTCTGGGTAAACACGTCTTCAATTTGCTAATTACTAATGCTAGTAATTGATGAATTTGTATTATTGGCATCATCAACTTAGAGTAGCTAAACTTACAAAAATGACCTTGACCAGTTGTTTACAGTGAAATGTTTTTAAATCTTCCAGAAACTTAATGAACGAATGTCTTTGATATTGTCTCTCCTGTCCTGGTGTTGCTGACACTTTTTAAGGCGTTTGTGATTCAACCTCAGAGAGTGGGAGATGTTGCCAGTGGCAGACTAAGAGCGAGGACTTTGTCGCTTTCTGCCATAACTTATTCATCTAAGAGTTGGTGGAGCGCAGACGCGTGATTTACTGCAGGTGAATTAGGAGGAAAACATTTTTAACCGTTTCCCATTGTCATTTCAATACTTGAGAATTACAACCTGCATGAAGAAAATTATGTGTTTGTGTATAGTAAGTCCAAAATTGTTTTATTGCATGTTTTTTATAACAGTCTAGCATTTGTAATTGGCTATAGCATCCAGAGCTTACACAAGGAAATGGCCTGCATGATTGAGATGACATTTTCTGCTCTTGAGGTGAAGGCAGACTCAGTTAAGAAAATGATGGAAGTGATTGTGATATGCGCACATTACATCTAAATGACTTGTCACACCCTAGATGTCGTAGTTGACCTTTTAAATTCAATTTGTGTAATACTTAGGCATTTTAAAGTCTTTAGCTCTTGCTGAAGGAACAGAAGACCATGAATCTATACCATTGATTTTCTTCCTGTTAGTCTGTCAATACCACCTCTTTGTTTGTTCTTGTTTTACACTTTTAATTTTATGCTTTTCATTTTGATGCCATATTATAATCTCATTTATCTTTTAAAACACTTTGAGATGCTACTGGTAATGCCACAATAGGAAATGACTGACTGTTTTTGGTGAGTTTAATTCATTCAGTTTAACAAATGACATGTGTATGGGTCACACATTTATATACTGTAGTATAAAATATTACTCAATTCACTGAAATCATGTGTCCAGAAAAACTTTGCCATTTGCTCAAAGACCACAACACACAGGAGGATATGTGGATATTAATCTGCTAATAAGCTGAATAACCTCCCACTCTCCAAAGATGTCAAACCCAACTACATGAGATCAACAGTGTTTGTTAACAGAAGTGTTCTGAACAATATTAAAACATCTACTTGTCATACTCTTTAACAAAATAATCCGTTTTACAAACCATAAACACTTTTAAAACCCCAATAAGAGTGTCAGAAGTAAAAACTGTGTTATGCACAATATACCCTCAAGTTTGGAATCGCCCACAAATGTCCGTGACACTTTTTATCAAGGTAACATAAAATTAAATAAAAATACAATGAAGATATTACTGATATTGCAAATGGCTATTAGTGCTTGAAATGGTTGATTTATAATTCAGATCTATGACTACTAAGCCCAATTTTCTTTAACCATTTCTCTCTCCAATGCCCTAATGGTAAACTCTCCTAGCTCATTCTTAATTAATCGTGTTTAAATGCTAATTGATTATTTGAGAAAGCTTTGTGTCCATGTTAGCACAGCTGAAACTTGTCATTCTCTTCAGTAAACCAAGTGTGAGGGAGAGCCAGCATCCTTACTGGGCCCATCAAGTGGAAGGATGAAGGAAGGCAGCTCCTGTAGGACACTGCCTCCCCCAAACCACTAGGTGGCAGCTCCCCTGGGCTGCAGCGGTGCCCCGGATTCACACAGAGCATCATGGGACTTGGAGATTGCTGACTCAGCCCTGTTTATTTCCATGGGTGCTGCCAGAGGGTGCTGTGGGAATTGGTGAACCCTACTTTGTTGGGCTCCCACTTCACCCAGAAGTGCTCCCAAGCCATTCCTTTGGTTCACTGGAAGTACTCCTGGGTGCTGCATAAAAGAAACTGGCTGCCTCAGCTCCACGAGCCAGAGTCTGGAGGAATGAGAATGAAGCTTGTGTGGAGGTGACCATGGGAGAGACAGGGATAGAGAGAAGACAAAAGTATTGCTGTGTGCTTGCTATTGGGCTTAACTGTACTTGTTGCTGTGGTGGGAAACGCTTGGGGAAGAGTTCGCCACAATAAAAACTCTCTTTGTGCTTCCATACTTGTGTCAGGTGTTTGGGGAGCTGGAGCCCCTCACCCCCCGCTGGCCACAAAAGTAAATTGTCTTTTCTTGGGTTTCAGGGTACTGCCATCCCTAACGTTCAGTTCTGGGTTCAATAAACCCAAAATGAAATGGCTTTCTAAAGAAACACACCAGTTAATTGTTTTTTTTTTGGAAATTGAAGTTTACTCCATGCCACAGATTGCCAAGAAAGTTAAGAATTCATACAAATGTGCTGGCTACTGTCTTGGGAGAAATGGGCAATTGGACCTGACTGGAACAAAGATACAAGCAGAAGGCCCAGATGTACAACTGCACATGAGGAGTACGGTCCGTAGTTTGAGAAACAGACGCCTTAACGGTCCTCATTTGGACTTCACTTAATTAAATAGTATACATCAAACACCAATGTCACCCCCAGCAGTGAAAAGACAACTCCAGCATACTGAACTTGAGGCAGAATTTCAAAGAAAAAGCTGGAAAAAAAGGTTAAAATGGGCAAAAGTCTGGAATCCCCCAGAAGTCACTGCAAAGTCCAGAATTCTTTTGCCCTTTTTTCTTCACTGTTGTAAATGGCACTGTTGTCAGTGTGTACTTTACTTAAGGAGCACCCGACTGAGGACCTGTACAGTGTTCACTTCTCAGACTGGACACTCCAATCAACATCTTCTCTTGTGCAGTTGTGCATCTGGGCCTTCCATTTCTTCTTCTAGCCGGGTTAGATCCAGCTTGCCCCCTTTCCCTCACGACACTGATGGACCCCTTTGTATGGACTCTTACATTTATTGGTCAGCTGTCACTTGGAATAACTTTTCTTTCATAGAACAGAAACAACCATAAACTGATGTGTTTCTTTACAATACTGTTTTGTTTTGGCCATTTCAGAATCCAGAAATTAACTTTAGGAATTCCAGTACCTTGCAACCCAAGAAAAGACAACTTCCTCGTTTTATTGAATTTCCATTTCCAATTTCCATTTCCACATGACTCTTTAAGGATGAGCTAAGGGAGTTAGGACACTGAAGGAATGGCTGCTGAAAATGGGGCTTTGCAGTCATATGTGAATGATAAATTAGAAATCAGTCATTTCAAGCAGTAACAGCCATTTGCAGCACTAGTAAGGTATATATTTTTAAATCAATTGAACTGAACTTTAATTTTTAAAAAAATATCGATTTCTATAAAAGCAGTAAGGTGTACGGTCGATTCCAAACTTTTGAAAGCTGGCACATACACAGATTAAAATCTCTGAAGCTAACAGCATGCACTTTAAAAAGCACTTCATATCTGCATTTGTTTGAATCTGTTTAAGGCCCACCAAAGTAGCCCCCTAGCCAGGCGAGCAGCTCTTACCTCAGTTTTTTGTGCCACATCAGTCATGGCTACGCCTTATAGACACTTTGACTGGGCACTGGACTTACTTTTGAACACCTACAAATAAACATAAAAGTACATTCAGTTGAATTTATTCATGTAGTAAATTACAGGCACTGGGTCTTTTTGCATTTTTATATTGTAGTCATTTTGTAATCTGAGCTTTACATGATACTTTAATGAATTTCTGACTGTGAGTCATTCTTGGATATCTCTAAATATACATGCAGTCATGTTAGTGAGAGCTTCTTGGTAAATGTTTAAACTTTCTTAGCGCTGGATACACAGGGAATTTATTTGAAGTATGGCGGTTAGCACTGCTGCCTCACAACTCTAGGCCTTGAATCTCCAGCTCTGTCAGTGTCCGAGTGGAGCTCACGCATTGTTTCTGTATCAGCCTGTGATATGCAGCACTTTGGCGTCTTTAAATTGCTTGTTATGAATTAGGATTTGTAAAAGTGCCCCGCTATGGTGTGTTACCTTATAGAGTCCCATGTTCTCAAGATTGGCTCAGACCACCCTGCTGTTTGAAATAATGATAATTGTAGAAGGGTAGAAATATATTTTGAGGAAGGGCTCAGTGAGTTACAGTATCATTTCCATGGAGGTCACAGTCCGCATTTATAGAAACGATCAAAGCTTCCCTGGCTGCAGCTTCAGTATATTCCTTTGACACAGAAGAGTAAAAGCCTGGAATACTCTGAGCAGTAGATTCTTTATTTTTCAGCTTCAACGTTTCTTAGCTAACTTTATTGTTAACACTACAATGAACATCACCGTCCCATAATGTACAATCCTTATTAATTTATAAACATGTAAATTGTTGGTCACATTATTTGCAATGTCATCATTATTTTTGGGTTCACCAGATCCAGTCCAGTATAAATCAATTGCTTTATTTTTTTAAAAACTAAAAATAAGTGGGTCATTTATAAATTTTCTACCATGACACATTTTAATGTTTGTTATTATTATTTATGTGATACAAATATATACGTTCACTCCTTTAATTTCTTCCCATTGTAGTTTTTTCATAGTTTACTTTGCTCCATCATTCTCTTGTGAAAAGCGTCCATTATGAAGGTGACTGAGAACGTAAGCAGTACACGGGTGGGCACTCTCTCAGACGCTCGGAATTGGTGCTCCTACATTGTGTTACACATTCACCCCATAGCTGGCAATGGAACGGGATTGATAACTAAAAATCTGGGCTGTTTGATGAGGTTGAAGGATTTACATTCAAAATGGACACCAGTAGAGCAGTTACATTTTCTTACTTGGCCGACGCCTTTATCTAAGGAGGCTTACAATTGGTTCCATTTCTTTTTGGTTTTCCAATTGGAGCACAGGCAGGTCATGTGACTTGCACAGTGTCAGTAGTAGGATTTGAACCCACAACTTCAGAGTCTGAAGTCCAAAACCTTAATCACTACACCACCCTGCCTGCTTAGAGCACAGCGCACAGATGTTAGGAAAAATGTGATTTTTGTTTTATGCAGTATTTTTATAAAAACGTTCAGTTTATTTTACACCGACCTGGGGCCTCATGTGTAAAACTTTGCGTGGATATGAGAGTGAAAATATGTACACGGCAAAAAAATGTGTACACCCCAAAAATATCAGATTTGTAAAATCTGGTGTACGCACATTTCTACACAATTTCTTCTTCTTCTTTTTTCGGCTGCTTCCTTTAAAAATCACAATCACTTTGTAAATATGCGTATGGGAATGTGCCTCGAACACCTCCCTAAAACATCCATATATGTAGCATGCTAATCGGCCTCAAACAAATGCAATCACAAGGCCCCAGAACTCCACTGGCTGCCCAAGCAGCCCCACACCTGACACATTGAAACTCCACCACCTGCATTCAAGAGTCTGTGAGTACAAAATCATCATGTGTGGCATTATAGCGCCTCTCCTCTGTGTTCTGGGGGTCAGGGAAAGGTGCGAGGTGCCGGCATCTGAGCCATTATCACCTTTATCACACATGATTGCTGTTACAAAGTCTAGTACAAGCCGTCTGAAAAACTAAAGGTCAGCCAGATGCCTTACCAACACGCCAGCTACCAAGTTCAGCAACATCACATCTGTCTAGACTACTTTGTCTCAAAATAAATGAATCGCAGGCTGACCCAGGCCACAGAGACGTAAGGTTTGTCAGCCACCTCCTACCATTACAGATGACTTGTGTATTTTTTAAATGTCTCTGCTCACAGTTAACAAAAGCAGCTTCATTCTCACTCGGTGCCCTTATTGCAATGTGAGTGCAGTAAAATGCTCCGATTACGTTAAGAGAATCGGACAGGGCTGCATATTGCATTATTATGTTGGCCAAAACCTGCTGTGTTTTACATGTGCACCCACACCATACAAAAATGGTATGGTATGCCCCCTCACCAGACAGTTAATGGCTTCCAGCACAGCGGGTACGACGGAGTGAAGCTTGGCGGAGATATTCCCGACCTGTCAGTTCCCCAAGAAGTGACAACAAGTTAGCCGATGTAAACTGAGGAAAAGTCTTCAGTGCAAATACGCAGCACTGGCCCTCTTAAAAAGGAACTGAAATCCAATCTGCACATCATATTCATCACTTTTTTTGCCACGTAAATGCATATTGTAATAACAGCTTGGTGATATGAATTATTATACGTGTGAGTGTTCATTTAGCTGGTTTAGCTGCATTCCCCTACTTGATCAAGGGTGTCGTCATTTCCCAGTTTTTTCGAAATGTTGCATACGATTGGCTCAGAGTTGCCGTAAATATACCCAAGTTCCCCTGTCAGGTCTTCTTTTATAAATCCTGACATTTGTGTGAGTATACACATTTCAAGCCTCTTTTTCTAAATACACAAGCTTCATAAATAAGGCCACTGGTCACTATGACCTTTGCTGAATTTGTTAATTTGTGAGGAGTTTTCTTCCACTTCCGAAAGTCTAATAGGTGGCTTTAAACTGTCGTAATGAATGTAATGGAGAACTCCTGCCTCTACAGGCTCCTGAGGAGCCGCATTACATGATTTACACATAACATTATGTAAACAAGAGCACCAGATGAGACCACCTGGGGCAAGACCCGGGTACATTTGAGGATGTGCAGATCTCGCTTAGCCTTAGTTGGGAATTCTACAGGAAGAGTTGGAAACTGCAGCTGAGGCCTGAGAGGGCATCTCTGTCACGCTTGGCTTGTTCCCAACACACTGGGCCAGGCGGCAGACGGAGAGTGGGTTTGACTCGCGTGTGTCTGTGTGTGTGTGTGTGTGCGCGCGCGTTCATGAGTATAATATGCAGCCATTATGTACAGTATGTTACATCAGTAATTACAAATTAAATTTGTTGTTCATACATGAATGTAATTCACAGTACCTCTGTATTTGTCGCTTAGTCACCATGAAACATGAACTTGTCTTATGCCCCCATCATTAGAAACATTTATTTCATGCTGTTGAGCAGTGGGTAGGCTGTCAGAACGCAATCTGAGTATTTTGATTTGATTCTGAGCTCGGTTACCTTCACTGCACAGTGTGTTATTCCAATATTCCCATGGGCTTCCTTCTGCAGCCATGACATAACCTTATAAACTGAGTGTCAGTACCCTGTTGTCCTTCCCAGGTTTGGACCCAGTCTTCACAGTTTACTCTGAATCGTAAACCAGAAAATAGATGACTATTAAAATAGATGACTATTTACTCTTTAAAATCAGTGTACAGCTCTGTGATGCATGAGATAATGTGTCATTCCCACACTTCGTCTTCTTCTGCTAACTATTTGGACCGTAGCAAAGCAGACAGCTTTGGGGTAGAAGGGGTCTAATCTGTGTTTACTCTTCTGTCTGGCCTTGACATGATCCTAAAGGTTTATTATTTTAATATCAACATGATAAATGTCTACTCGTTTTCTCACTCTAATGATCCATGGTGGACCCATGGATGAAGCTAAGAAACTGACCGGAATGTTAAACTCATTAGCACCGCATTGCCTGCTTGCTGTGACATTTCAGAAAGCTATTTTCTTGTTTGATTCATAATAATAATTCACTACATTTATATAGCAGATTTTCTCACTACTCAAAGCTCTTCAGTGTGTGGGGAGCCACGTCAACTACCACTAATATGTAGCAGCCACCTGGATGACGACAGTCATTTTTATCTTCACCACACATCACCTGTTAAGTGGTGAAGGGGTGGGAGAGACAGGCAGTCATTGACAAGGGATGATTAGAGGGTCAGAATGGATGAGGTCGTGGTTAGCCAGGACATTGGGCTACACCCTACTCTTTACAAAGGATGCCAAGGGATCTTTAATGACCACAGAGAGTCAGCACCTCAGTTTTATGTCTCATCTGAAGGACGGTGCCATTTTTCAGCACAGTGACCCCATCATTGCACTGGGGTCCAAATTCAGACCACAGGGTAGGCGCCCCTCTGGCATCACCAACACCTCTTACGATGGCAACCCAAGCTTTTTCATGGTTGGTCTCCCATCCAAGTACTGGCTGGGCCTGAACATGCTTAGCTTCAGGTGTGGGTGACCTCCTCTGAAGTGCATGTGGTGTGGCTGCTAGCATACTGAGATGATCCTGTTTGAAAAGATGATCTTATTTTGATTAAACAAATTATTTCAATTAAAGTTGGGAAAAAACAACTGTGCAAAATTAGGGCAGTCATCAAAGAACAGGAGACCTAAACTCATGAATGAGTGAAGCAATGGGGTCACCAGTTGTCACATAAGGCAGAAAATAAGCGTGAAGAGGTGTCACTTCACAATGGAGAGGCTGCTATTGCAGGCCCTCCATTCGTAGCCTTAGGTTGATGTTGTATGTAAGCGGTTATTAAGGTGCTGTTCTTATAGAGGACCTACCTCATGGTCCGCTCAGATGTTATCTTTGTTTTATTTCAATTTATAGATCTAGCAGCAGAATTAATCGCAGATTTAGAATTTGGCCATTTGCATTACATTTTTTTTTTCAGGAGAGTTCACAGCACAATTCAGGAATCTGCCTTTGATGAGCTCAACATAATTAGCATCTAAAATTCAAAGGCAAGTACAGTAAGGTGGCCCGGGTTCAAGTCCTGGGCCCTCCCTGCGTGGACTTTGCATGTTCTCCCTGTGCCTGTGTGGGCTTCTTCCTGGTTTGTTCCTGGCTGGGATTGGCTCCAGCGCCCCCCGTGACCCTTGTCTGGATTAAACGGGTTAGAAAATTCAACATAAAGGAAGGAGGAAATGACAGAATTCAACACAGCAAGTACAGAATTGAGAAGAATTCAATACAGCCACAGAATTGTAGTGAAGAGAACTTGAATGCATTTGCACTATTTTGAAAATCTTAAAATGTCTTAACTGTTTTGCTGTTTGTGTGTGCATGTAAGGTTTTATTAAGATGTGTGGCAGACGGCCAGGGCCTTTACCTGGTCGGGACGCCTTCGATAAGGAAGGACCGAGGTGAGAGAACATACATAGGGCATTACCTCCCCCGGAGCACTAGATGGCAGCCCCACTGGAACAATCACCACGTTATTCAACATAACACTTCTCCCGAAAAATGTTCAGTACAGTTCTGGGACACCACCTAGATAGCTGGGCACAAGACAGGAGTGAACCCAGGATGGTCCATCACAGGGCACCCAATTTAGTTTGTGCCAGTTACCCTACTTTATGTATTTTTGGGATGTATGAGGAGTACCCTGAGAAAAGACCGCCCCCAGCCCGCCACCATTGTGCCACCTCCAACTCATCTGCCCGTATTGGCAGCTTATTTATGGGGACACAATACTTAGTGCACAGGCATGCTTTTAAGTTTATTTGCAGGCCAGACCCCTCTGTCCATGTGATGCGAGAAGCACTCAGACCTTTCTTTTCGGGGTTTTGGGGGGGTGTAGTTACTGAACTTTCCTAGCGCATCAAACTCTGTTTTCTGTGGGCCTCAGGGGCTACAAGTTATAATTTGAGTCTTTGAGTTATAATAGCGGCACTTTCACACCTTTAATTGTGTTAAATCCATCCATCCATCCATCCATTTTCCAACCCGCTGAATCCAAACACAGGGTCACGGGGGTCTGCTGGAGCCAATCCCAGCCAACACAGGGCACAAGGCAGGAACCAATCCTGGGCAGGGTGCCAACCCACCGCAGTAATTGTGTTAAATGATTTTCTAATTTCTTCATTGGTACATTGAGACTAAAACACTAAAGGCTGTGCTCTCTAGCAGTCTACCCATTTATAAGTCTTAGTGTAGCACTGTGGGTGGGCACGGGGGATAGAACTGACTGGTACCACCAGCTTCGGCGATTCCATCCCCTCTAGCCTTTATTAAAGATGCTGCAGTTTAAAAGCTCCTTGTCAAGCTTTTTGGATGGTGGTAGTCAGCTATTCCTACCACTTTTGTGTGGAAGCTGGAGTTGTCTTTAACCGTCCGCTGACATTGCACTGTCTTCTGTCACCTTCACATGATGGGCCCGTCCTCCTCTTGCAGTCTGTTGCTGAAGTGCTTACTCCACACCCCTTCATCCCTTCTAGGTCCATCCATCCATTTTCCAACCTGCTGAATCCGAACACAGGGTCACGGGGGTCTGCTGGAGCCAATCCCAGCCCATTCAGGGTGCAAGGCAGGAACCAATCCTGGGCAGGACACCCACACACCAAGCACACACACACTAGGGCCAATTTAGAATCACCAATCCACCTAACCTCCATGTCTTTGGACTGTGGGAGGAAACCCACGCAGACACGGGGAGAACATGCAAACTCCACACAGGGAGGACCTGGGAAGCAAACTCGGGTCTCCTAACTGCGAGGCAGCAGCGCTACCACTGCGCCACCGTGCCACCCCCCCCTTCTAGGTCAGACCCGTGAAATGGGCTTCTTTTCAGACTTTGTGCCAACTGTGCTGCATGTGTTCTCACTTGAACCTCTTTGTGTCATCATGTCACCCTGGAACTGTCACAGCTACCCCCCCCCCCCCCCCAAATATTCTCACACATTCCCTGTGGCTGCCCCCCGACGGTGATCCTCAGCTGCCACTAGCCGTTAGAAACGTGTCCTCAGACTCGACCACTTCCAGTTAGCGTTTAAGGATTCGAACATCTTTCAAGGTCTGCACTTTCAGATTTGATCGGCCTCACTTTGTGCTGTTCAGTTTATTGTGTTGTTGTTCTGTCTCCTTGTACGTTCTGATTGTTATTAATTGTTTTTATTCCGTCATCTGCTGCCATCTTGTCATATCAGCATTCCATGGAAGGCAGCGGGCACACAGCTGAGCACACGTCCACACCTGCTCAAGCCACGCCAAGTTGGAGTCGCCAGTCTTGTCGCTTCCTAAAGCAGCTGCGGTCATTTTCTGTGGACTTTCACATCTGCCTGAGCTGCTTTGTGGTTGCTGAAGGTGTTAGGAAAGCAGGAAGCCGTTGAAGAGGAGCGACAGGTGCACACGACGCCATGTCAGCTGTCTGCTTGGGTGTCCCCCCAGTGCTTATGTAGTGAACTGAGGGGAAAACGAAAATGTAACAGGCAGCAAGGCTGTAAACCATCAGAAACCATTCAAATGGTGATCAGGCGGAAAGATTTGCTAAATAAAACTACGCCGATGACAGAGAAATGAATTGGCGCAAGAAACAGAATGGAATGATGAAGTGCACGACATGGAGGAGCCAAACTAAGAAGGGAGCTCATTCTGATGACAGTTTCTTAAAATTATTTTGTACGATTAAATCCCAGTCCTCCTTTCCCAAGTATCTGCTAGGCCACCGCTGTGGTCAGTGCTGCAAAGATCTACTGTAGCTTCACCGGGTCAGAATCCAGGCCCAGGCGGCTGTCCATGAAGAGCTCGTCTGAGTCTCTGTGGATTTTCCACCACCAACCCAATGATGTTACACTTCAGAACGGATGTCGGGTAAAGCACCGAGTCCACTAGACTGGCCGCCTCTCCAGGGCGTCCTGCTCCACACTTAAAAATGCTGGTTCTTCAGGGACACTTTATGGTTCTTTACTGGGTCATGTGGTTCCTCATAGAACTATTGTCTGACAAAGCATTGTTTTATTCTGGGATGGGTTCTTTACATATGACATTAGTTCTTTGTTCTTTGAAAAACTTTCTAATGTGTCTTTAAAGTTTGGCAGGCTACCTAGCAGGACCCTAACAGATTATGAAAGCCTGGACTTGGTCAGGGTTAACGTAAGCAACACCCTGACCCACTGGTATTTCACAAATCTGTCACCATCTATTCATGGTTACTTACTACATGGAGCCTGTCACAGAGCTAAATAATTTCAGGTTCTGTCTGAAACTTTCACACATGGAAGGGTCTTTGGGGACCCAAAATGGTTGACCTATGTCATCGCCCTAAAGATCCGCTCTGGCACCTTTTATTTCTAAGCGTATACCTGGCACCCGATGCTCCAAGCACCCCAAACTAGATTAAGCAGAGTTGGCAGTTGTCCACTGTAAACTGCCACACTTTGTTACAATGACAATGAACTGCTGGTGCATTCTGGTCCCAAACCATTTGGGCCCTCAAAAAAGTGAAGAGGACTGCCTTTCATCTCAGGTTTGTAGAAATGGCTGCTACAGATAAACTGAGGCCCACATTGCCACCCACCAAGCTTGATAAAGTCACAGAACCTGACTGGAGCTGCAGTGTCCAGCCATACAGTGGGTGGGATGACCAAAGGGGGCCCAGAAGGTGTCACTGCGTTGACCTGCTAACATGTTCAGTGTCTTTAATGTGCTGTTGAAGAATGATTTTTTTTTTTAATATGCAGATAGTTATTTGGTGGACGTTATTCTTCAAAGATAAGGCTAGCAGAATTACGTGAGACCACAAGTGATGGGTGCCAGGATGGTTTCTGCCACAAATCGAACATGGCACTATTTTCTCTACACCTGCAGGATTAGCTGCGGAAGAAAAATTAAGAGCAAGTTCTGAGTATTACCGGCTCATTCTTTCTGCTCTTCTGTCCGACTCACATTTCCCACCCGAGTAGTTTAAGGGGGCTGTAGTGTGCTGGAGCTGGGGTGAGGCAGGACCCAACTCTGGACTGGATGCCAGTCTGCTAACCTGCACACCACACGGACACGAGGAGAACCGAGACCAGGAAACCCAACTCGGAGCAGGGAGGCACCACCATGGACCAGCACCAGTTTTCCCAAACCTGTTAATTTCAATGCAGATTTTGAGCCACCGCTAGCTGATGGGACATGCGCAGCGTGGGGGGGATCGGGGCACCTTAAGAGAAGCCCACTGAGACATGGGGGGAGCATACAAAGTCAGGGCCGGCCCTAACAATTGCGGGGCCCTATGCGAAACGGATTGCGCGGGGCCCAGTCGGGGTAGGGGTAAGGATAATACGTGAAAATTAAGATTTTGTATTAGAAAATAAATTCGTCTTTGCATTTTATTCATTCTTTACTAAGTACAAAATCACGATCAAATTAACTTTACTTTACGAGCCTTGCGTGTAGCGAAGTCATACAGTACATCATCAAAATTTTGTTTCCTACATAGATCACGCTCAATAGCAAGAATTGCCAAATTGTTCAATCTATCTTCGTGAATTGTTGACCTCAAGTAATTTTTGATTAGTTTGAGGCGCGAGAAGCTTCTTTCACCAGATGCCACAGTTAAAAAAATGAAAAATGAACAAAATAAAGTATTTACTGATTTATTACGTCGTTATTGCATTTGATTACGTGATTTAACGTTTGAACGACAATTTGCATTTGATTATGTCACGTTTGCATTTGATTACGAGTAAATAAAATTTAAAAAAATACCTTAAGTCTACCAATTTAGGGGAACTTGAGGTAAGATGAACCACTTTTTAAAATTCCTTGTCAAATCCACATTTTTTGCTTTTTACCAGTAATTTTCAGTCAAATTATTGTTAATGATCTGCATATGCATGCGCTTGTCGCTTAGGGATGAATCGGTACGTTTTGAGCAAGTGTTTGTGAAAAAAATTGTTTTTTATCTTACCCCTACTACGGGTAAGATGAAACAATCGTTTGGGTGAACGAATCACATTATTTTATTTTGTAAAACTATCTTAAACATTTGAAATGAGAGACTATTCATAAAACAAATTGTATAAAGATACAAGTTGACGTGCCGATGATTCTATGGCTGACTGTTAACATAGGGTGGGTTATCAATGTACAGGATCTTCGAATTTTATACAACGCTTGTTTCTGAGGAACAAGCTTTACTCACCGGTGAAAAAATCTTCGTCTGGCAGAAAAGAGAAAATTTAAACCACTGCCGGTAAATTTCAAACTATTCATCCAAAAAATCAATAACATCATCTCCATAAATAGCTCCTCCTATTTGATTGGTTTCACTGAGCTGAGCCATCATAAGGTTAAGAACGGTGTCTGTTTCATCTTACCCCAAGTTCCCCTAAATGACGAGTTTAGAGATAAAGCACCCGAGCAGCTACAATTTTTTTTCAATTTTATTTACTTGTCGTAATCACTTGAAACAACGACGTAATAGATAAAAAAACACTGTAAAAACAATAAACACGCTGACCTATACATGATTATAAGTTTTAATGGTTTAATTTAATAATTTACACCTAGAATTAGCACGGGGCCTATGAAAGTGCGGGGCCCACTGCGGCCGCATAGGTTGCAGTGGCCTAAGGCCGGCCCTGTACAAAGTCCACACAGGACTGGGGTCTGCACTTAGGAGGCCCGGGCAGCGGAGCGTTGAAACAAACCCCTCGTGTCACTTGTGACCAAACTGGCTTAGAGAAAGTGCTGGGGTCTACTCATTAGTGTAGAATTTAGTGTAGAATCCACTAAAAGCAGCAGTTTTTTTTCTAACTTTATTTATGATTAGAATATTGTTTAATGGTTTCTGTAAAGTAAGTATGGCAAAAAAAAAAAGATTTTTAAAAAGTTGTGCCATTGTGTGCAACATTAAGATGCCATTGCCTGCAAACGAATGAATACGCATTGTGAAGGAAACAGACGAAAAGAAATTGTCTTTTAGGTGGACAAAAGCAACAGCTTTTTATGTCTTGCTCTTGGCTTGCGGATGTATGAAAACATTAAAAGGCAGAAGAGAACAAACAGATACAGAAATGAAAAATATCCGAGCAAAGTTAAAACATATGTTGGTTTTGGCCGTTCTTGAATGTTTTTAATATTGTTGGCCCAATTAGAACTGAGGCGTGTTTGATATTTGTATTGATTTATTTAGGTTTTGCTCAGTCGTGTATGAAGGGATGATGGTAATATTTATATCTCCCCATTGATAACCCCCGTGTCCGAGCCCCTCGCTCCAGGCTGTCCGGTGCCGTTTGTTGTCGCGCTTGTATTGCTGCCATCTAGTGGTCGCAGTACAGCACTACCATCCTGCGCAAGTACGAGTTTTTGAAAGTGCGTCGGAAAAAAAGTAAACAAAATAAAAACGTGCTTTGTGGTCAAAAAGCGTTAACATGGCGATCACTTGGAAGTTAGGACATCGCGAGTTTAAGAAGTTGGTTTCACGCGTCTTTGAACAGGCTAGCAGTCTACTGGCTAAAATGCGCAGTATCGCAGAAATTTAAGGTGGAACGGAATCAGAATGTGTATCGGGCGAATAAATAGCCAACTTCAGACTAGTCAGCCTACGCCAGCTATTATCCCTTAATAGAAAAGTCCGTCCATCCATTACGAGCCGACAGAAGTCTACATCGGGTGCGAGACGGAAAACCAGCCCTGTGTTTAGTGCGTGGTAGACCAGCCTCACTGAGGCAATGCAGCCGTTATTTAATGACTGTGCGCTGTGAGATGAAACCCACGTGGGGACGAGGTGACTGTGAAGGTTAACGGGCTTTGAGGTGGCACCCTCATCGCTGCGCCACCCGTCCCCACATGTGCTCTGCTCCGGTCACTGCTGCTGGCTTTTCAAAGTGAATTCATTCTCCCTATAAACCTCCTTACGTGTTTTGAAGATCTAAGAAAATTCAAATCTAAAAGCGACTTTCTGTATTTAATGGGCTATGGTTTAAAAGTAACGGGAATTTACGTGTCGCACTTTTTCCATATAAGTTGGAAATTTTTCTTGGTGGCGATCGAAGGTGTCCTGATTGTATGCCAATAAAATACAAAAACGTTCAGACTCGGCTGCGAAGCGTAGGCGCTATATAACCACCTCGAGTACAATATATGTGCCGCTCCGATTACACGTACAGATCTGGAAACGCGTCTGACGAGGGCAACGGGAAAATCCACTTTAGTGAGCAACATCTTCAAATGTGTAAGGTAATTTAAAAAAATCAATGGATACTTACCTTTCTTAAAACAGGTACGTCCGTCAGGTTTTGTTTTTTTTCCCCAAATTGATATCCTTGCGGCACAGAAGACTGGGCGTCGGTAAATAAATAAAGCGAATAAACTCCAATCCAAAGTGGCCGACGCGGAGACGAGCGCGCTGCCTGTGAGTCCAACTCAATGTCGTTCGGGTGAAGTTACGTCTCAGCCAGTCTCTGCTTTCCATAAAAGTCCTGAATCTCTCACCATCTACCGCATTCCTGACGATCCGGGGCTTCAGCTGTTCCAACAGACACACACACACACACACGCGGTTCTCCCTGTCCATCCAATCCCCCTGCCCCCTTTGGTCAGGACAGCCATCGGTCTGCAGTGTGGAGACGCCACCCCTCTGCCAGCTCAGTGCTCGTGTCGCGTCGCCTGGCCGTGGGCTCACACCAGAGGAGTGCCTGAGTCTGCTGCCTTCTAGTGAAAGGCACTGCCATGAAATCAAAATCGATCGAATGGTAATGGACTCCACGTCAGCTTCAACATACTAAGACTAAACATTGCACTCCATTGGATATAGGTGACCTTTACGTTTATAGTGCCTTTCTAGAGTGAATTAGAATTGTTCACTTTTTGTTTTTACAGCAAGACCACTGGGACCTCCAGTGAGTCAACGAGGGGTATCAGGTTGGCAAACCTTTCGCTAAGTGATCTGCCACACTGCCTTCTTTTTTAATTGCCATGGCTTTGTCTAAGTTGAAGGTTTTTAATTTGTATTCCTCTCTGTCCCAGCGAAATCCGGCCAGTCACTCCTTGTGTGGAGTTTGCCAGTTCTGCCCATGTCTAAGTGGCTTTTTCTCCCACATCCCAAAGACATTGAGGTTAAGTAGTGACGCAGAATCAATCCAGTATGGCAGTGAATGTGTCCTGTGATAGACTGGCACCTCATGCAGGGGTCGTCCAGTGCTCGTCTAACTTACAACATTAAAACACAGAACCTAAGTTTCTGGATGCTTCCTGCCTTGCCCCCGTGCTGCCGGGTTCGGCTGTTGTCTCCATGACCCTGAATTGGATCACGTGGGGACAGGAGATGAATGGATGGACTTTTATTTTACACTCATTACTTCATACAACATAATGATTTAAAAGAAATCAATGAAATTAAAGTAGGATGATGTGCAGACACGTCGGCCCCATTAAGGTGGCTTTGGGGACCTGGAGTTTAATGAGCAACATTTAACCCTGATCACATGCGGTTTTAAAGGGCAGCAAAATTAAAATATAATTAATTAAGGAAGAACAAGAAATCCACACTGCTAGCCACCAGGGGGGCATAAAAAAATGGGGCAAGAGAAGCATGGCCAGTGTTGTAACGTAGACTATACCTAAACAGCCATACTCGATTAGAAGACGACTTACCTTTCTGGAAAGGGACTTGGGCCAAAGTAAAATCAGCCCACGAGATCTGCTTCACTAGACGTTTTAAAGCACCTGCTATTAAGTCTACTTAAGTATTAAAAATACACTGTTCACTGTATCAACAGTATCTCTGGTCAAAAAAGTTCTTACAGTCTTGAAATAATTCAGGCTCCCTTCTTTTTGTTTGCGATGAGCCAAGTAAAGGCAGCTTGGAGCAGTGACATTCTGCTGAGCGAACATCTTAATGATTGTACTCTTAGTTCAGTGGAGTGCACGCTAATAACTGCAGCAGCGCAGACGGACTGTTAATGTTTCAGGAGTGCCATTTGTAAAACGGTGTGCTCGTTTTTTATACCATCATTTGTTGAACAGACAGGATGCCAAATGTAAAAATGCTTTTCTTAAATGTGTGCATTTTTGATGTGTAAAATGTGAAATCACTTGTTTAAATGGCAAGTATATAACTTAAATGGTAAATGTCCCACTTCAGTGGTTAAATGTTGCACTTAAATGGTAAATGTCCAACTTAAACACTAAATATCATGCTTAAATGCTAAACATTCCACTTATATTCTAAATTTACAGCTTAAATGGTTAAATGTCAGTTAAATGCTAAATGAGCAAATTAAATGTAACACTTAAATGCTAGCTAGCTAGCTAGCTAGCTAGATAGATAGATAGATAGATAGATAGATAGATAGATAGATAGATAGATAGATAGATAGATAGATAGATAGATAGATAGATAGATAGATAGATAGATAGATAGATAGATAGATAGATCTTTATTGTCATTGTCACTTTTACAAAGGAACAACGAAATTGAAGGTGCAGTCAGTCGACTCAGTGTGAGGAATAAGAGTTAAAAAGACAAAAAGACAAGAAGAGTAGAAAATAATAACAAACCGAATAGTAATAAAAGTACTTTACAAAATACACAAATTGCACTTGTTGACTTAAGGTCTATATTGCACATTGGTAGAATATGGAGCAGTTTTATTCTGAGTTCAGGGCCATGATTGCTTTTGGATAAAAGCTGTTTTTAAGGCAGTTTGTCCTAGTTTTCATAGCTCTGTATCCCTTGCCCGATGGCAAAAGCTGGAAGAGGCAATGACCGGGATGTGATGAGTCCTGTGAAATGTCTATTGCTTTTTTGCAGCATCGGGAGGTATAGATTTGTTCCAGAGTGGGGAGGGTACAACCAATTGTTCTCTCCGCTATCCTGACGACCCTGTGGAGCGCTTTCTTTTCTGAGGAAGTGCAGCTGCCGTACCACACACACAGTCCGCACGTGAGCACACTCTCGATGGATCAGTGATAAAAAGCAAGGAGCAGATTTTTTGGGAGATGGTTCTTTCTGAGAATTCTCAGAAAATACTGTCTCTGCTGTACCTTCTTCAGCAGCTCCTTGGTATTTGCACTCCATGTCAGGTCATCCTCCAGCTCAATACCCAGAAACCTGAACACCGGGACCCTCTCCACACAGGCCCCGCCAATGATGAGTGGCTGGATATCAGTTTTGTTTTTCCTAAAGTCAATAACAAGCTCCTTTGTTTTTTTGCTGTTGAGGAGCAGGTTATTGACTGTGCACCACTTTGACAGTCGCTCCACCTCGTCCCTGTATGCCAGCTCACCCTCCTTGCCCAAGATGAGTCCGACCACCGTCGGGTCATCCGCGAACTTTATAATCTTGTTGCTATGGTGAGTGGGGACACAGTCATATGTGTAGAGGGTGTAGAGGAGTGGGCTGAGCACACAACCCTGCGGCGTCCCGGTGTTGACGCTGAGAGCAGTGGATGTGTGGAGACCCAGCCTGACCCTCTGGGAGCGACCAGACAGGAAGTCCAGTATCCAACTGCAGGTGAGTGATGGAAGTCCCAGATCTGCCAGTTTGGACACCAGTTGTTGTGGGAGGATGGTGTTAAACGCTGAGCTGAAGTCTACAAAGAGCAGTCTGGCGTAACTCCCCTGCTGCTCCAGGTGGGTCAGGGCAGCATGAAGGGCTGTGGCCACAGCATCCTCCGTGGATCTCTTTGCTTTGTAAGCAAATTGAAATGGGTCCAGGTCTGCTGGCAGGCAGGCGAAGATGTGACTCCGCACCAGTTTCTCAAAGCACTTCATGATGACAGATGTGAGTGCCACTGGGCGGAAATCATTCAGACTGTTCGTGATGGATTTTTTCGGCAGCGGAACAATGATTGAGGACTTGAGGCAGGATGGGACAGTGGCCTGGGACAGGGACTGGTTGAAAATACTAGTGAAGATTCCGGCCAGTTGATCTGCAGAGTCTTTCAGCACCCGTCCAGCCACACCGTCAGGTCCTGCAGCCTTCCTCATCACCCGCCTCACCTCCCACTCTTCCACTGTGAGTATATTGCTGTTGTGAACAGGCTGCTGTGATGGAGCTGCTGTTGGTGTCACCTCAAAGCGGGCAAAGATGTTCAGCTCCTCTGCCAGAGAAGCGTCTCCCTCAGCGGCCGAGGAGTTGCTGGATTTGTAGCCGGTGATGTGCTGGACACCCTGCCACACCTGCCTGGTGTTGTTGCTCCTCAGATGGTCTTCTATCCTCCTTCTGTATGCTGCCTTGGCCTCTCGGATGCCTCTCTTCAGGTTCGCTCTGGCTACACTGTAAAGAGCCCCATCCCCAGTCCTGAAAGCAGTATTCCTAGCTTTCAGCAGACTCTGGACATCCCTCGTCATCCAGGGCTTCCTGTTAGGATAAATGTAAAACTTAAAATAGTTAAATGTCACACATAAATGCTAAATGTCCAACATAAATTGTTAAATATTACACATAAACAAATACTAAATGACCAACTTAAATGGTTAAATTCCACAATTAAATACTAAATGTACAACTTAAATGTTAAATATCTGGCTTAAATAGTTAAATGTCACACATAAATGCTGAATGTCCAACATAAATTGTTAAATATCACACATAAACAAATACTAAATGTCCAACTAAAATGTCAAGATTCCTCTCAGCCTGGTAAATATTCTACATAAAGGGCAAATGCCTTGTTTTAAAGTTGCATTTGGTACCTAAAGGTAGTCTAAATGATTCAGTTAAATGCAAATTTGAAGTGTCGTATGTAAACAGAAAATGCTTAAACATTCAATGTCAAAATTTGAAGCCAAGTGTTACACTATATGCTAACTGGTGGCACCCACCTTCTCTTACAGCTGCCTATCGGCTCAGACGAGATGTGCCATAAATAAAGTTTGCGCAAATCTAAGCAGAGCACACAACATTCCAAGACCCCACTGCAGATGTGGGAGAATTTGCACAAGTCATTGAGACAAACTAAGAGCTGCTCTGTGAGCTCAAGCTGATGCCAGACCATGTCCACTTGTAAATCACACATTGCGACATTGGTTAAAGCCATCAAAGTGACAGATGAGGTTTATTATTATTATTATTATTTTGTTTTCCCTGTCTTTCTCTCTCCTGCTTGCTTTTTAAGCTTGTCTGCTTTAATATCAAATCAGTCTTCCTTTTTAATTTCAATTGGCAGTTTGCATGTTTAGACCGTGCAGAAGTACTTAAATGAGCACTGAATATATTTGATGTATTAACCCTCATTTTAAAACCTGTCTCTTTAGAAGAACCCCACTCTAAGCTGTGTGCTGTTGATTAAGTACGCCCCATCTTAGCAAATATACAGACGTACGAGACAGTGGCCAGAACCAGTTTGCATATACTGTAACACTTGGCTTCACATTTTGACATTGAATATTTAAGCATTTTCTGTATAAATAGGACACTTCAAACTTGCATTTTACTTAGTCATTTAGACTTCTTCTCACTATCAGGTTCGAGTGTAAAGATTAGAACTTAGACTATCTTTAGCTACTACATGGTACTTTAACACACAATATTTGCACTTTATAGGGAAAACCTGCTAGGCAAAGACGATTCTTGACATTTAAGTTGGACAAATAGCATTCAAGTGTGATATTTAATCATTAAAAGTGGACACATAAGTTGGGCATTTACCATTTAAATTGGATATTTAGCATTTCAGTGGGATATTTAATCATTGAAGTGGGACATTTACCATTTAGAAGGATCATTTAACATTTAAGTTAAATATTTGCCTTTAAAACAAGTACCATTTTGCACATCAAAAACACACATTTGAGAAAAATAGCATTTTTACATTTGATATCTTGAAATGTACAATAAATTATGAGACAAAAAAAAAAACAAAAACCATGTGCACCATTTTACAAATGATACCCCCTAAATGTTCAGATCTTGATAATTGTAGTTGATTACTTCAGTCTAAGATGGGGACATGTCAGTTTCAGCATGTTTAATAAATAAGCAGTCTTATTCGTGACCTGTTGCGTCTGTCTCGTTCTGCTCACTCGGAGTGTTTTATAATAATTTTTTCATATTGTAAGTGAACCCCATCTCAGCAACGCTACAATATGAATAGTGGAGATGTGCGCGCCTCCCCTGCTTTAACAAGGGACAAATCCATTCTTGAAACCCCCAATTACAGTTCATTTAAATAGAAAACATTTCTAGGTGTTCCCTGGCCCCATAAAAGACCCCTGTTATTGTTATTGTATTGAGAAAAATAAATAACAGTTATCAAAACAAACCTTAATGAGACATTGCCCTTCATTATTTAATAAAGCACTTCCTCACCTTGTCTCTCCTCCAGTGAGTGGAAACACCCGCTGACATGAACCAAGCGCTGGGTTTTGCAGGTTTCTTTGGATTAAAACCATCAGCTAAACAAATAAAAGTAAATAAGCACAACTGCCAGCTTTATGCATTTTACAAATCTTTTACTATATGGCACAAAAATATATTTATTTTTTAAACACAAATTAAGATGGATGAATGTTAAGAGGTTATCTCACTCAGTGACTTGGGCAACTCCTATCCCATACTGTGCCAGACTTGGAATTTCTTTAGAAGACTAACTGCCAAAAATTAATCATTTCTGTATCCATGAAGATAAACACAGTGAGCTGAATTCTGGCTAACCTCACACTGCATAAGGAGGCCCACTGACTTAGGAAATACTTTTTATTTAGGGTTGATTAATGTCTGGGAATGTCTAGCAGTGACAGGAAGAATTGTTGACTTAATTTGTCCACTTGTTGTCCAAGATTATATTGTCAGATTGAAATCTGGCCAAGACATTTGGACACTGTGTCCTGGGCAAGTTTCACTTGTGCTGGTTGAGGGCCATCCAAAAACGGGCTTCAGTTCCAATCTCCTTTAATGTAAAAATGGATCCACAAGAATAACTTTTTCAGGTTCTTTTTGCTGCCTCTCTGTGCCGTCTAAAAAAGAGACACTTTGACTATCAGCAGGTAGCACCACAAAGTCAGTGCATCCCTTTGCAGTCATTAAAATCAAGGGAGTTTAGCCATTAATACTGGATTGGACTTACTTCAAATTGCTAAAACAGTTCATGCTTGCAAACAGCGTCGCAACTCGCTAATAATCCCAGCACTTCTTAAAGATAGTAATCATTATTTTATTGTATTCAACAGACACCTGATTACAAAATACATTTTCAACATTAGGAACACTTGTACTGCACAACAAATCCTTTTCCCCAAGTGTATATTAAAATTAGCTTTTAGAGTACCTTTATATTGCAGTGTTATGTAGAAAATTCAAAATATTCAGCTACACATGAATTTCATAGCTGCTTTTTAATGAATTTCACATCTACCAAGTACACAAGCAACAGCAGAATAACAGTGGTACTTTAAGGACTGTCAAAAGTCAGCCTGATGTCATTTTGCAGACGCTAGGTGGAAAGGACAGACTGCTTTTGGGCAGGATGCCCTGGTCTCATCAAAATTGTTCTAATGTTGTGATCCATCCACAGTTCCATTGTCAGGCCCATTTATTTCAGTTTTAGGATGCAGAGGCCAAAAGAACCAAAACTGGACAGGGCACTGAATGGCACAGCCATGAATGGACGTACAGGTCGGCTCATGGCAGCCTTGAATTGTCCAAGCAAGTACATACAATTGATGCAAAAGTGCAGGGTCAAAGGTTGAGAGAAATACAACAACATTATGTGTACCAGAGGCCAATGATAAAAATAGAATGTTATGTTACACTTCAGACTTGCTTCACCTGAAACTTCAAGGGTTAGCCAAAGCTAATCCAGGATGAAGGCCGGAAGGATGCCAGGGCACACTTACGTTCAACTACATTTGACTGGCAATTAATCTTACCTGTGCATTTGTGAGATATGGACGGAAATCAGAGTAATCTAAGAAAACTCATGGATGCAACAAATGAAAAAAATAAAAAAATTGTTAGGAGAGAAACTTATACACGCATACAGAAGAAACTGTATTTATTACTTTATGTAGGTATAATTTATACATGAATGAACATATATGAGAAGTTTCATACTCTGAAAAAAACTGAAAATATGTATATTGAAAAGAAAAAAAAAAAACTTTGAATACCCTGTAAATTATAAATTATAAAGTGAACCGTGGTCAAAATGCATGGATTGTATAAGGCTTTCTTTAACAAAGTGATACATTCACAATGGCCATACATTTTATTATAAAAATGCAGGATCTTAAAATATTTAAACATTGTATTTCATTCCAGAAACAAGACACCCAACCTAACTTCAAAGTCTTAGGACTACACGGATTGGCGTGCTAAATTAATTGTCTCTGCAAGGCATATCAAGCAGCAATGTGAAGTTGCATACAGTACAGCAGAGCAGACTGGATGTGCAGTCATAATGGATTGTCCCATTTCTACAGCACAGACTCGATTCATAACTACATACCACTTCAAAACGAAAATAACAAATACGTTTTGGCAGCTTTATAGATAATCCATAAAGTAATGCAGTGTAGGTACTGTAAGTTCTAAAAGTGACAGAGAAACATGATAAGAAACAGAATGTGAATTTTCAATTAATACTGTCTGTGTTTTCTCTTTACAAGTTTAGATAATGGGTGTTTCACTCTGCCTTCTAAACAGTGGAAACCTCCCTGAGTCTTTTTTGTACAGGAACTGCTGTACGTACAGTAAGTTGTTTTTGCAGCTGTTACAATATGAACAATGAGCCAGGATGATCAGGATGCAGAGCAGAAACTATTGCATATCTACTTCCAGTTCATTGTTGCCCACTTCACCACTGTGGGAGACCACACAACCGTTGACATGCCTCAGCGAATCTACACCCAAATAGGCCATTAGAAGCTCGGAACGCCGGTGAAGCAGTTGCAGGATGTCTTCAGCCAGACTCTCTAGACTGTTGTATCTCACCTTTTCAAAGTCAAAAATGTCTTTCAGAAAGATCAGGACCTGGTCCTATGGGAAAGAGGGAGAAAAAAACAAAAGATTTGTCTGACTGCCATACAGTACTTCTGTAGATTCTCCAGTGAACATTAAACATGTTTCAAGAAGCATGGTTCCCACATTTCACATTAACTATTACTCATCAAGTTTGTCCTTCAATATAAATGCATTTTGGCTTTATTAGAGACTATTAATAATTTAACTGAAAAGTTTTCATTTCCCAGATGCTTAGCTGTACCCTTCAATCACACCATTGAGAGTCTGGCTTCAAAGCAGTGGCCGTTACTAAATACAAGAAAGCAAAAGACAAAATATCATAATATATCGAATAACATTTAAAACCAGATGTTTCAATTGGAACGTTAATGGCAGCAACAGAAAGATTATGGCATAGACATCAGTAAGATATTTACTCAGAAATAATAAATAGTAGGAATCAATAAAAAAAATGGAAGAGAGCTTAATAAATGTGTAGTTTACAGTTGTAATACATGAATTTGGGGGCTTTTGTATTCCTGACACAGTGATATTCACACACAGCTCAAGGAAGCTGATAGAAATTAAGAGAAAGTGTATTCCAGATGGAAGCCACAAAGCATCATGGAAATCAGGAACAAACTACCAGTAGTTGAAGTGGAAAGCTTCATTAGTTCTAAAGTATCCAAATGAGATATTGGGACAACTTAGCTAGTAGCTACCAAACACACTTGATGGACTTAAAGGTCTCCTCTCATATGTGAAACATCTTGTGATTTCATATACATGGATTATGTAAGTCGATAAGGAGACCAGCATTATCTGTTTTTTTGTCTTGTAATTTCCTAATCAAAATTAGTATAGTCTACAAAACATCATTTACATGTTAACAAATTTTCCATAGTGCTGGAGTTGACGTTTATAAAAAAAGTGAAGGATTTATAGCTGGAAGTTATGTTTCTCAAATGTTGTTCCAATGACATATTTTACATTTTGTGATGTCATTTACCAGACCGCGTGTCACTGTATGACCTTGTACTCCATACACAGACAGATAAGTTGGGATAGTCCTGGTGTAGTGCATTCCACTCGATAGTGAAAATATTTCAGTTAAGTTGCGCTCAGTGTGATTGAAGTATTACTAACAATTGTGGCCACTCTGCTGGCACTGGAACAGCGTGCCTGTTTTTTCAGTTTCTTGATTTACCACAGACCGCACAATGGGTTTTGGAGGGAAGGCACAGACCAACCTTTCTCTAGGTTACTGGAGAATGCATTTACTACTACTGTCTTTAACTGTCAGTTGTCTCTGACCCAAAAAGCATGGCTTTTGCATTTTTTCCAGGTCACTAAGAGAGCTACTTTTAGTGTACTGTACCTCATTCTCAGATTAAGACTGTCAGTGCATTCTGATCATCTGTTCATTTCTGTGACAGTGGATTTCTGCTTAACACATCTGGCACTTTACTTTGTATCTCAGGTCAGTATAAAGAGGTTAAATGGATATTTTGTTTTATGTGCCTTTTGCCCATGCATGGACTGAGGTAAACAGAGACCTTGATCTCATGTCCCCTTTGTGGTTTGTATATAGTGTCAGATTGCACTTCCTTTGTGTTTGTAGTTATTTTTGTAGATAGGTCTGGAGGACAGTCATATTTTCATTAATATCTTCCATTTCCAAATAATCACACCAACATTTGTCACCTTCTCACCAAGCTTCTTGCTGAAGGTCTTGTAGCCCATTCCGGCCTTGTGCAGGTCTACAATCTTGTCCCTGACGTTCTTTGACAGCTCTTTGGTCTTGCTCATGGTGGTGGAGAGGTTGGAATGGAAGAAATTAATTCTGTGGACAAGTGTGCTTTATACACATAAGGAGTTGAGATCAAGAGTATCTAATTGATTGATTGATTGATTGACTGATTGTAATTGGCACACATCTGTGGGAGCAAGGATTCTGGATGGGTTGTAGGGGATCAAATACTCATTTCACTGAATGACATGCACATTTATAACATTTATGTAATGTGTTTAAGGATTTTTGGTTGATATTCTGTCTCTCTCCATTAAAATTAAACTACCATAAAAATTAAAGACTGTTCATTTCTTTGTAGGTGAGCAAACTTACAAATCCAGCAGGGGGTCAAATAATTATTTCCCCTACTGTACACCATCCAGTGCATTACTGAAGATATTTAGAATCGTAGACACATTCACATTTCAATTTAAAATTTGAATGCTCAAAAGTTACTGTGGTGGGCTGGCACCCTGCCCGGGGTTTGTTCCTGCCTTGCGCCCTGTGTTGGCTGGGATTGGCTCCAGCAGACCCCCGTGACCCTGTAGTTAGGATATAGTGGGTTGGATAATGGATGGATGGATATTCAAAATTTAATACATATACAAAATCTGAATATGTATGTGTACTTCACTTTCATATAACAATACTTGCAAACAGCATGTTTCATATCAAGCTTTTTCCATCTATGCAACACTGTGAAATACTGAAATCAAAATAAACCCAACCACTTGACTTTGCATTTAGTAGTGACCAATGCTTTAGACATGTATCAAGAAATATGCTGGTTTCTGCATTGCTTTTGCATTCATCATGTTGGTTTCTTGGTCTGTTTTTTGACTCTTACGTAAGAAAACACCAGGACTTGGTTGATAAATTATCAACAGCTGAGAATGAAACAGCTAATAGTGAAAACTACCTTGAAGGACACTGGTGGAGGGAGGGTAAAATGGAATAAGTGCTGTATTGCCTGAATTGATACTACACGGATTTAATTTCTATTTAATGAAATTAAAAAAAAAAACAAAAAACAAGAAAGAAAATAAATTGGGATTTACAGCAAGATAGTAGTGCAGTCTAGCAACCACAGCTGATTGGGTTTAAATGCTAGCCCAGTCAATTGTCTTTGTGGATTTTACACAGATTCTCTGTGTCTGCATAGAATTTTCTGTAGGTACTTTGGCTTTCCCATGACATCCTAAAGATATATGTGTTGCGTTAACTGACAGCTTTAAACTGAATGAGTATGGTGGTGTTGCCAGGGCAATGTGGTAGCAAGTGTTGGTTTTTGCCTTGCTCCAAATGTCAGTGACTCCCATAAACTCTGCATTACATTAAATGTGTATGAAAGGGGATTTTTTAAATCATAAAATCTAAAAATACTTAAAGGAAAATCTTGCTTGCTTTTTTTTGTTAAATATATGTTCTGCTTATATCCATTTCTCCATCTCTGCAAAACTATTGCAGCTTTGTTTTCTTAAGACTGTCTAAATGAGACTTAGACAGAGCAGGACATTAGTCATAAACCAGAATCAGCTCAGAAGTGAAAAAACAAATATTATGAATAAAAACATTATAAAAGTATAAACAAATTATTCTTTTTATTCTAAAAATATTAGTAAATGCTCGTTTACAGTCATCACATATTGCAGCAAAGGAAAATAAGCTTTAGGTGCTTCTTTGTTATACACCAGACAGAAATCTGGCAATAGTAATACAATAATAACACAAACATTATACTACTTATGTGGTAGAAGTGTTTGCTGGCCTTTTAGAAAAATCTAAAATGCTCCTGTACATAGTATAAAATACCTAATCATTTAAAGTAAAGATTTCACAGTTAATTTATCTCAGGGTATTTGCAACTACTCTTCTATATTTTGCTTTTGTATTTCTGAAGATTACATGAAATGTAGGGTACTTCAGCAAGACAACATGCAATATTTTAAAAGTCAACAATTTAACTTAAAGGCAAATACAGTAGTAGTACATTGCCTGTTAACAACATTCGTTCACCGAGCTAAATGCATACTTTAATTTTTTTTTATCTGTGTTTCACTCTTACTGAATTTTGAGCTTACAGTATCTAGAAAATCTAAGATATAACATATGAGCATTTAGTGGTCAACATATTATAGATTGAAATGCTGCTGCTTATGACCCCAAAATGGAAATTCAGTTTTTAAATAAATAAGTAAAAGGCAAAATATTTGAAGATATCTGAAAATGATGCAAGCATTTCTTTAAACTATGTTTTACAAATACCTTAATATATTCTGAATCTGTAAACAATTTAGAAATACAGCATCTTCAAATCACCTCGTGCCCAGTGCTACCCAGGACATGCTTTACCAACCCATAACCCTGTACTTGATAAGTAATAAATCTTAGAGATATTTCTAAATAGTTTTAAATTATAATTTGACTTGTCATATTTGTAAGCACTTTTTTTAATAGTAAAATTAAGCAACTTAGCTTTTTTTTTTAAGTTAGGGTAAATTAGATACAAAATTTAAAAACAAATTCCCAATAGATGATTTCAGGAATCTAATACTTGTGAAATGACAAGGCCATCTTAAATAATGTCAGGAAAAGCATGAAAGTGAGACACTATGCTCAAGCAAAGTGATCATAATAGCTGTTGAACAAATTCTAATGTGCTTTTTTGTCCTCACAGGTGGCGCAGTGGTAGTGCTGCTGCTTTGCAGTAAGGAGACTGTGGAAGATTGTGGGTTCGCTTCCCGGTTCCACTCTGTGTGGATAGCACTTTGAGTACTGAGAAAAGCGCTATATAAATGTAATGAATTATTATTTTACCTGCATACTGTGGTAGATTAATTAATAGCCATAACACATATTTAAGTAGCAGTAAAATAATAATACTATCTACAGTATAATGTTCACAGTTGTAAAACAACCAAAAACTATTTGAGTTATGTGTGTATATACATATAATTTCCTTGTGTTTTCTTAGAATTTGATTATTTTTGAGGTAATTAAATAAAGTTCCTCTTACATGAGTGCTACAGTAGAGATGACTGCATGCTTTTTTCTCCCCACAAAGTAGACCCTAGTGTGTGGCAGAGCTATAACAACATGAAATACAACAACTGTCTCAATGTCTTACAAGTTAACTGGGTTTCCAGTTTCACACCTCACTTGTCCTGAACACTAGCCCCAATATTTTGTACAAATCAAGGAGCACTGTCATGCTATGAGTTGTATAAACTCTCCTAATCTTCCTGATAAGAAAACAATCTTAAAGATTTAAAAACAGATATATAACTGTTCGTAAAAATGATGCTGCAACTCACTCCCTGCGCCTAAATGATTTGTCCAGTGTAGTTCCTTGCCCGGACAAACATAACATTTTCCAGACCATTTAATACAGTTGAAAGGCAAGAAACAACTCTGGACATCCATGGTCAACTTCAGCCAATGGACATGACCATCTTTGGGGATTTGAGAGGAATGCCAACACACAAACACACACAAGAAGACCATGCAAACTTCACACAGAAACTTAGTGGCTGTTACACAGGATGCTGGATCAATAATGAAGAAGCATGAACTCTGTGCTGTGTTATAGCCAAGGTAAAGAAAAAGATATTTAAAGAAATAAAAAGTAACAACTGTTACAAACTCAAGTTAATAATGGGCTGGCAGCAAAAGTTACAAGGCAGGAACCAATGGTAGATGGGGTGACAGGCTGTTGCAGAGCAAATTAACGTAACATGCATGTGTTTCGATATGTAGGAAGACACCTGGAATACCCAGAGAAGACCCACATAGAAATGGGGAGAACCAGCAAACACATGTGACATAAAGTGGGTTTGAATCCAGACTACTCAATCCATGAAGCCACTATGAATCACTGTGCCAGCAAAGAAAGTAAAGTATAGTTTCCTTCAAAAGTTTTTAGGGAACATAATCAAAACAAAAACGGAAAACAAACTCCAGTAGCAGCTACCAATGGTGCCAATAATGTTGTTGGACACATTGGGCCCTCCACCATTTTATTAGGCTTTCAAGTAGCACACAAGTCCTTCTTTGTGGAAACACAGGCACACAGAAAGCCAGCTGCTTCTCCCCCACCTACATTCCAGAATGATATTAAATTGAGTGGCTAAACTATTCTGCCATTTTTATGTATGGTCAGCTTGCTTTCTGAGCTTCACCTTATCACAAAATGTACTAATCAAAAACAAGTTGACATGTTTGCACAGACCAAAGAGAGACCACAAGGTGATCTAAGTGAAAGTGGCCTGGTAGCTATACCTTCTCTTAAAAACTTGTCCTTGTAAGCTGACAATTGTTTTAATAGTTTTGAATGTTCTGATTATTGCCTCAGTAGTGCCAAGAGGTATACTTAAGGTTTTACATTTTTTTATGCTTTACTCATTTGTGAAAATCAACAACTATCTATATCATGATTTTTAAAGATGTTGTTATTATTATTAATCACAAAGCATTTTCTCATATGTTACTTTTTATACTGTTTTTAATTTACTTTTATACAATAGGTTCAGCACTGATTTTCATTTAAGAAGCACAATTTCCTGCATGGTTCCATTCTACTTTGATATATTGATTTTCAGATTGGGGGAATGGATTGAAAAAATTTGATATAACTACAATACAGTGATGGAAATACCTGAAGAAGAAAATTGATTAACAATTCAGTAAGAATATAAGTCAGTAGTTTTGCCATTTTCCATTCTTAAAATATACAGTACACCTCATTATCTAATGCAACTATTACATAGGTTATTTGTTTGTGTTTCATCATTGAGCACACCACATATATAAAAACAAATGTGCATAAATAACCAGGTTTACTTACATATAACTGTCACACTTTAACTAAGACACACATGAGAAAACAGAATGATTTTCATAAATAAATCTGCCATTTTCTTTTTTGATGAAAATTGGCCTTCATTTTTGAAATCAAATATTTACATATGGTTTTGCAATGCATGCTAGCATATAAGAACAAAGCTTTGTCTTTTACATCTTCAATGTTGTACTTAATAACATTTATTTTATTATTCTTTCACCTTCACAACATTTTAATGCAACTTATACTCATACAACAACATTTCTTAAATGTTTTATAACTAATCTACAGATTTGTTTTTCAGCAAGACTGTATGACTCACACTTTTCAGTCATGGAATTTGCAAATTTAGCACTAAAATATATATTTTGTTTGCACAACTTTAAAAGAAGGTACAGTGAAGGTTTTGATCTCACCACTCATCTAATACCCACACTTACATATTTTTAAAAAGCCTATATGTTTCAGATTGTAAACAATGTCCATGTCAAATTAATTTGGAAAAGAAATAAAATTGAGATGAAAATTTCAATATATGTTCCTAAAAAAACACATACACACTACTTAAGCTACAGTATAGGCTGGTTTAAAGCTTATGAAACAATTAATGTAATCACTTTTTTACAAAATAACAATGTTGCATTTAGCAAGGAAGTATGATGACAACAAGTGTTTCAGAAGAAGGATTAATTAAATTCTGTTTTAAAAAATTGAAATCTGTCCATAAATTTTATTAATTATTCAAGTAAACACTAATTCAATATAAATGCACACTTATCTGGTGGAGGAGGCACACGTTTTTCTCATGAGAACATTTTCAAATGTTCCACATTATCAATCACTTATATTCTAATTATTTAGTTTAGTCTTTAAGATGACAACTGTTTAACACAAAGGTCATGCAGCTGACCCTAACTCTAACATTTGTTCCTATTGCATTTAGAAAATTCCTTTCTCTTTCTGGCAAGCCTTGAAGCCCATGAATATATACCCCTCTTACAATTTTCCTGGCATTAGCCATCCTGAAGTGATTAAAAAGCTGTTGCTAAATAACAATATTGCTTGAGTGACTAATAAAAAGCACGGAGTATATTGGTTCATCGGTGTACTTTTATCAGGTTTCTGATCATCAATAGTATCATGCATTGGCAAATCCTTGAATGACATGGAAAATTCTTAAATTTGTAATTATAAATTGAATGAATAACTACTTCTACCTTAAAGAAGTTGCAGATGTCATGCAGAGGACTTTTGTGACCAAGGAATCCCCACGCAAGGACTGGACTAACATGTTCACAAATAGCATAAAAGTGTGCAATAAATCCATTAGGGACCTGTTAACAAAACATTCAAAATTGATTAAATTTAACACAATTTATATTTTATAGAACCTGTATCTACAATGGGCATTTTTTTAAAAATATACCTTCTGGACATAGCTTTATTACAATCACAGGGAAGTCAATACAAAGGAGTAAGCACACAAACAGAAAGGGAGCATTTCTAATGAATTTTTTAAAAGCTATTATCTCTCTCTGGGCCTTTGCCTTGTACAGCAGTTTTTACACTACTTGTTGATATCCATCACTTTTTCAAACTTAATAAATTCCAGGCCTTTACGATGTGTCCATTTACGTTGGCACTTTTTTTTAATATTCTCCTTTTCCATATGTAAACATAGTTACAAAATTCAGGTTATTCAAAATATTAAAAAAGATAGGCAATTCCCTCCGAAGCTAGGTTTTATGGAAGGCTTAGCTTTTGTCTCAATTATTTAGGCAATGGCCCATTTACATTCAGGTGACACCAAGTGTCCTTGAGTGTAAAATCTTCAAATTTTTGAAACTGCAGACTGCTTATATTAAGTTTTAAATTTACTCAAACAAACCAGGATGAACTATAAGACAATTTCATTACAGGGGCAATTAACATAGCATTTTCTCTTACGTATTCTTACTGTATTATAATTTAACTTTAATACATCTATTTCAGTCAGTTTATAACTGCTAGAGGGAACAGAAAGCAACTCAGATGCCACAGGATCAAAAGCTGTATTGATTAGTTTATACCTTGGGAACAGAAGACTCTAGAGGCATGTACAGGTTCAAAGACTGATCAGAGTCATCCAGCAAAATGATAGCTAGTCAATCAAAAGTTTGTTATGTCAATTGTACTGGAGCCCCAACGTGGGATTTCAACATAGATAATGGCCCATTTGAAGAACTAAGAAGGAATGACTCCTTTTGCATAGGAACCAACACCACAGACCACGATATGCCAGAAAGAAAGAGTAAGAAACCAAAATGTTTGGACGTTGTAGAATGCAAACTTATGCACTGTGCTAAATTAAAAAGCCATCCAGGACAACATCGTCCCTTGACAATGATAATTTTCAGTAAGTTCTATCCAGATTATTGCTATTTTATTTGCTATTATTCTTTTGTTCTATAGGTATTATTATACTTTTAATAAATACAGCATTACTTTTACATTTATATACTTTGTCTTTATATCTTTAGTAGTTGAAGTAAATATTGGGACAGCTGGTGTGGGAAGATTCCTGGTTTTTGGGTTGAGAAGTTGCACTTGAAAAGAAGAACAAGTGCAGCAAAAGGAAGAACCTGTTTGCTGGTAAGTGATATATAACAAAATGGATGAGACACCCATGTTTTTAGTGCTGGTCACAGTGAGTCCCAATGTGGAGTGCTGAGAAGAGACAGGCTCAATTGAAGCATCACTCTTATGTACTTGTGTGGAAGGAATCCCATGTGGGATATTCTAGAATGACTAGCAGTTGGGCATCTCTCATGCAAAGTTGTGTAAAATGAATCTCCGAGTGTGTGTATGTTAATCTTGAGGTGTGAGACACAAACCTAATAATGAACTTAGTCTTGCCTGGTTCACAATAATAAACAAGGGAAAACCAAAGCTCAATATGGATGCATCCACGCTACTACACTTTCATTTTTAAACTAAAATGACACCTGTCCATACTAGTGTTTTTACATCATTCACGAAATTATCTCTGTCTACAGTGAAATGACAGAAAATCCACATGAAGTAGACGTTCATTTACAATGAATGCATTGGTGGAAACATTCTTGGAAGGGTGTTAACACCACTGAACACAAGATTTATCGCAAAACTGTAGAGACTGGTAAATTATTAGACTTTTGCTAATGTATGCAGCACTCAAACTGCACAAAATACACTTTAGATGTATACAAGTAAGCAATAAAACAAATAGCAGGTATAAAGGAGTTGCCATGTTGAAATATGGTTTTCCTTCCATGAAGGTTGACTAATCATGGAATGAAATAATGTAATGAGCAGGGTCCAATTAGATAAATGATACATAATAAGCACAAACTAATCAGAGTATGATTAGAGTCTGCATTTTTAAAAATCTGCATTTTCAAAAATAGGTGTTTCCACCTGTCCATGTTATAATGTTGAGGTTGCATTTTGAGAAATTTATGGCTCTGGAGAGCATTTTCAAAAATCTCCATTTTCAGGGGTTAAAAATACCAGAGTAGTGTGGATGAAAGGTGAAAACAGAGACTAAAGTAAGTGTTTTTAAACAAAAACGTAGTAGTGTTAAAGGGGACTTAGGGGGACAGGACATAAAAATGGGTATATTCCTCTGATTTGCTGTGTGCTATAGCAATTCTTATTTTAGTGTAGGTTCATGTGACTTTTGGAACCATTTGATCAGTAAAATGGAAAGCAAATCAAAGAAATAATATAAAATCTAACAATAATAAGATGCATTGCCTACCTTTACTTGTTGTTTCTTCTGCTTTAAAACTGACCAACAGCTTGAAGCTACAGCCTGTCACAAAAAATAAATAAATGTTACCTACATACTGTTTAAAGTCTAGTTCTAATAATCTTATTATAAATGGAACCTCCCAGAAAGGCTAGATTTCACTGGTTTGCCACTGAGTAATGTTTTATATATTGTTACATATCAGAAATAAGAAAAACTCCTGAAACAGATTAACCAGTACACTATATCTCTAATTCAAACAAAATGTTGAGATTATGCTATAACATTTTCTTAACATTTACAAATATGGTATCTACTCGTCAAAATTCTAAATTTACGTCATCCAGCTCAGGGCTGTGAGGAGCAAGCAAAAACAGGAATAAGACAAAAACCAACTCTAAACAGAGCAATACTGCTAGGCATCCCCAAGGCTCATGTGGAGTTGCCAGTCAAAGTAACCTGCACATCCATGAGATTCAGGAAGAAATCCAAATAAACTGGAGAGGAAAATCTGTGCAGGCTTGAGATTATTCACAGCACCTCAGTGTATCCTCAGATTTTGAAATGTCAGCTAGTCAGTCATTTTCTAACCCGCTTAGTGCTGAACTGGGTCGTGGGGGATGCTGGAGCCTACACAAGTTAATAAGGCAAGAACAAACACAGGACATGGTGCCAGTCCATCGCTGGGCGAACACACGCATACATCAACCACACACTACGGCCAAATTAGTATCACCAATCCACCTAACCTGCATGTCTTTGGATTATGTGAGGAAGCCAAATCAGACACAGAGATAACATGCAAACTCAACACAGGGACCTGAGATGCGAACCCTGTTCTCTTTACTTTGTAGCAGTAGCACTACCACTGTGCCACCATACTGCCCATTTTGAAACATAAAAGGTGAAATAGAACACAATAGAAACATAATAAACCAAAATATACAGTGCTTTACAAATGCTTACCATTTCCATGACCAGTTCTCTAATTATTCTATGTAAAAAAATCCTACACTGAAATTTAGTTCTCTGTGACAATTTTATTTCAAAGCACGGACACAAAAAATGTTTTTTTTTTTATTAACGTGACATTACTTTATGTTAGAAAAAAGGAAATGTGCTTTCTGTATGAGTATTCAATCCCTGTATCTGTACAGTATTTGAAATAGGTTTTTTAGAATTATATAACAGTAACATACATTACTAGACAGGGAACAAACACCAAGGTGCTTGGAAGGCTGCTTGACAATGGAACTTTGCAAGATCATTAAGTACATCAAGTCTGTTGCTGTTCCAGTTTGGATTGAAAAGAATGCTGGGTGGTATGACCAAAATTCTATATCACAGTATTTTTCCAAAATTATACCGGCTTCACAGTATTCAACGGTATTTTTTTTCCCATGCATGAGTGGATTTTAACCACATTTTCCACTGCAATTACAGCAGTAGACTGGGTAAGAGTAACCTATTCCACTGTCATGAGAATTGTACATTGTACAAGAAATCATTTTAATGTGCACACAAGTATTAATACAGGTTTGCATGGCCCCATAAAGTGACAGTTTTCAAGGGGGTGGCACTAATGAATAGAAGGAATCACACTGCATGACAGATGCAGTCAAAATATAGAACCTTTCTATTGAACAAATTTTGCATACAACTTAAACTATAATTTTGACAACATATTTTCAACCATCCAAAGAGGCATTTAGACTTAATAAAATATCCAGAGGTGCTTGTCAAAAGTTGCATTGCACTGAACATGTCTTAGAAAAGGAATAAATAGTAATTATCTTTTGTAAACCAACTACACTTTCTGTTAATGCTAACAATCTCTGTCCACTGATACGTTAGCTATATGGATTGTAATGGTGTTGGTTATCTTGATCCACCGCTTGCTTTTTTTTTCGTAGGCAGTACCTCTAGCAAATGTGTCTACAAGTGACGTCTGACTCATGTGTCCTCTAGCTTTTTCAGTTTTACCTGAGGATGTTTAGGGTGGTACTCCAAAGCATGTTTGCGGCTAAGGTGGTGCAAAAAATTGCTTGTGTTGCCGCCTCCGGTTACAACTTTAGCTTGACAATATTTGCAAGTAAATAGTTGTTTGGTCCAAATCTGACTGTATAAAACCAATGTATCTCTATAAAACAGACACGTGTCATCATGTTCAACTTTATTGCCTGCTACAGTTTCGGAATGTTCTCTGTCCATTTTCACCGCTCAGTACATCTACTAATGCATGTACTCCGTTCCATGCGTGTTTAGCGGTGTAGCAGTAAAAAAGGTCCCCCCTTAACACAGTTTCCCACTGCGCCACGTTCCGAACGTTGTTTAGGCTATTTAAACCGGTGTTGCGGTATAAGAAAAATCCATATCATAACAAAAATAAAAAACAGTTTTCGATATGAACCGGTATACCTCCCAGCACTACTTGAAAACAAATCTGCATTGCACATTGAGAAGAAGCAGAAGCTGTCTGAACTGCCAAAGGAGTTGCGACATGGCAGGCTGCTGGGAAAGTGGCAAGTATGTAGGGCAGCTTGAATGCAGATCCTCCTGTAACCTGCATGCCTCCATGACAACACTTTTTTGGTCATTCTGTTCTAATACTATTTTTTGTTATTCTTTAAGAAAACATGCAGATGAAAACAATAAATCCACTATAACTGCACAAGTATTTGTTGAATATGGCTATAAATTAACAACACATTTCGTGGACTACCAATCTGTCAAAATGCTATACAATTTCACCATTTGTGCCATCAGTGTGAACTCGATAATACCTGCATACTGATGTATTTTTTCAAATGAAACCCATCACAAACTTTGGCAATGAATCTATAAAATAATGTGCAAGCAATTATACATGGTTCATGTCTGATGTTACATTCAGCTATAATTTCTTCAGACAAGTTTGTAAAGAGAAATTTTTTAAATTTTTAAGCTCAAAAACAGCACGCAAGAATGTACAGCCACAACACTGAAATTTTAGCTTTTGGAATCTACATATCAATGATTCAAAAAATTTTCCAAATAAGGCCTGAAAAAACTAAACCCCCCCCAACCCCCCACCAAAACAATGGCCAAGTATTCTGAAGGATACTGGAGCAGAAGCACTTCTGTTTCACACAAACTCCCAGAAAAACTTCTAAAAGAATAAAAGCAAATTGTATATTTTTCCAAGTCTCTTTTAATATTAAAATTAATGCAATACCAATTGAAGTTTTATTTATGGAACAACACTGTGAATGTACAGTGTGTGTGTGATATGTATATATGCACACACACATACACACACATTTCTGTTTATGTAAATAACCCTGAAATTTTTGCTTCCTTTTTTAAATAACATGAAATTGTGTTGTATTGACTGCAATAATAATTTTCAAGATTAGAAACTGAGACATTAATTGGCGAGTGACTAGAGTAAGCAATGTACATAAACTTTCAACTTTATTGCTTCGTATGTGATAACATTAACTTTTTTTTTTTTTTTTACTAAGCTGCCAAGTTGACTTTGTGATGTTGGTTTAGGCCTATTGACTATAAATTGAACAACAAAGAAAAAACAAAAACACTGCACACTTCTCACTATGTATTCAAACCTAACATTTTTACTTCCTTTGTGAAATATTTTACATTTACTGACATTAAACTTCATCTGCCACAAATCTGTCCAAGTCCCTCTGTAATGATTTAATGGATTCCAGATTATGTGCCAACCCACCTATCTTGGTATCATCTGCAAACATAACCAGCTTGTTACTTACATTCCTATCCAAATCATTTACACAGTATATACTAAAAATAGCAGTGGCCCGAGCACTGACCCCCCATGGAAAACCACTCTTAATTAACATCAGCCAATTCTGATAAGGTGCCTTGTGCCATCACCCTCTGCTTCCTGTGTCTGAACCAATTCTGCACCCACCTAAAAACATCACCCTGAACTCCCATTTCTTTTAGTTTGATTCCCAGCCTCTCATGTGGCACCTTATCAAATGCTTTCTGAAAGTCCAGATAAATATCATCATTAGATCCAATTTGATTATACAGTTTTGTTGCTTCCTCATAGAATTTCAGCATGCTAATAAAACATGACCTCCCTCTTCTGAACCCATGGTAACTGTTCAGAAAAATCCCTGTACATGCTTAATAATTCTTCTTCTTTTCACTGGTCCCGTTAGGGGTCACCACAGCGGATCATCTTTTTCCAAATCCTCCTGTTCTCTGCATCTTGCTCTGTTACACCCACCACCTGCATGCAGACATGGAAGACATTCACCATATCCATAAACCTCATCTTAGGCCTTCCTCTTTTTCTCTTACCTGGTAGTTCCATCCTTATCCCAATATATCCAGCATCTCACCTCTGCACATGTCCAAACCAACGCAATCTTGCCTCTCTGACTTCATCTCCAAACCGTCCAACCTGAGCTGAACCTCTAATGTAGTCTTTTATTATCCTGTCCTTCCTCATCACACCAAATGCAGATCTTAGCATCTTTAACTCTGCCACCTCCAGCTCTGTCTTCTGCTTTTTGGTAAGTGCCACCATATAATATAGCTGCTCTCACTACCATTTTGTAGACCTTACCTTTCACTCTTGCTGGTACCTGTCTGTCACCAATCACTCCTGACACTCTTCTCCACCCACTCTACACTTCTTTCTTCACCTATCTTCCACACTCCCCATTACTCTGTACTGTTGATCCCAAGTATTTAAACTCATCCACCTTCACCAATTCTACTCCCTGCATCCTCACCACTCCTCTGACTTCCCTCTCATTTACACACATATTTTCTGTCTTGTTCCTACTGTCCTTCCTCTCCTCTCTAGAGTATATCTCCACTTATCCAGGGTCTCCTTAACCTGCTCACTACTCTCGCTAAAGATTACAAAGTCATCAGCAAACATCATAGTCCACGGGGACTCCTGTCTAATCTAGTTTGCCAACCTGTCCGTCACCATTGCAAATAAGAAAGGGCTCAGAGCTGATCCCTGATGTAATCCCACCTCCACCTTGAATGCATCCATCACTCCTACAGCAGTCCTCACCACTGTCACACTTAACTCGTCCATATCCTGTACAACTGTTACATACTTTTCTACCCTGTCATATGCTTTTCTTCAGGTCCACAAAGACACAATGCAACTCCTTCTGGCCTTCTCTATACTTCTCCATCAACACCCTCAGAATAAACATTGCATCTGTGGTGCTCTTTCCTGACATGAAAAAATACTGCTGCTCACTAATCATCACCTCAATTATAACCTAGCTTCCACTACTCTTTGCCATAACTTCATGCAGTGGCTCATCGATTTTATCCCTCTATAGTTACTACAGCTCTCTACAAACCCCTTTATTCTTGTAAATCAGTACCAGTACACTTCTTCTCCAAACATTTGCATTAAACAATTTGGTTAAAAACTCCACTGCCATCTCTCCTAAACACCTCCATGCTTCCACAGGTAACTCATCTGGACCAACAGCCTTTCCATTCTTCATCCTCTTTACAGCTATCCTTACTTCCTCCTTGCTAATCCATTGTACTTCCTGATTCACTATCTTCACATCATCCAACCTTTTCTTTCTCATTCTCTTCATTCATCTGCCTCTCAAAGTACTCTATCTGCTCAACACCCTCTCCTTGCTTGCAAGTATGTTTCTATCTTCTACCTTTATCACCCTAACCTGCTGCACATCTTTCCTAGCTTGGTCCCTCTGTCTAGCCAATTGGTACAGGTCCTTTTCTCCCTCCTTAGTGTCCAACCATTCATGCAGCTCATCATGCACCTTTTTATTAGCCTTCACCTTACATCTTATCTCCTTGTACTCTTGTCTACTTTCTGCATCTCTCTGATTATCCCACTTCTTCTTCGGCTACCTCTTCCTCTGGGTATTCTCTGGTACCTCCCCATTTCACTACCAGGTCTCCTTTTCCTCCTTCCTCTTTCCAGATGTCACGCCAAGCGCTCTTCTTACTGTCACCATTTCTACTTCTGCTGCAGTTGCCCAGCTGTCTGGTAAATCTTCACTGCCACCCAGTGCCTGTTTTGCCTCTTCCCTGAACTCAACATTGCAGTCTTCCTTTTTTATCTTCCTCCATTTGATCCTTGGCTCTCCTCCTCTTCTTGCTCTCCAATGTCATCCTACAGACCACCATCCTATGCTGCCTAACTACGCTTTCCCCTGCTACCACTTTGCAGTCTATAATTTCATTTAGACTGATCCATTAGCATAGGGTATAATCTATCTGTGTGCATCTTCCTCCACTCTTGTACGTCACCCTATGTTCCTCCCTCTTCTTAAAATACGTATTCATCCTTTTCCCAAAATTCACTACCATCTGACCTTTTGCATTTCTCTTCTTGACACCATACTTGCCCATCATTTCTTCATCTCCTCTGTTCAACATGTCCAGTGAAATCTGCTCCAATCACCACTCTCTCTCTCTTGTTATACTCTCTACCACTTCATTCAACACACTCAGGAAACCTTCTTTCTCATCAACTGCACACCCAACGTGCAGGGCATATGCACTAACAATATTCTTCATCACACCTTCAACTTCCAGCTTCATAATCATCACTCTGTCTGACACTCTTTTCACCTCCAAAACACTCTTGACATGCTGTTCCTTCAGGATAACCCCTACCCCATTTCTCCTCCCATTCACACCATGATAGGACACCACCTCCGATCCTTTGGCCTTACTTCCCTTCCATTTAGTCTCTTGCACGTACAATATATCACATCAAATCTCTATCACATCAACTAATTATCTCCATGCTCAATTAATTCCTTAATTAACTTGTTTAATATAACCTTCTTTTAATTTTCCTGTAAGACCGCGTTAAGCTTACTGGCCTATAGTAGTTTGGATCTGTTCGGTCACCCTTTATATAGAACGGGACAATTTTTGCCATTTTCCAGTCCTTTGGAATTTCTCCAGTGTGCAGTGACTTCCTAATATGCGTGTCAAGGGTTTTTATGTATGTACTCACTAACCTCCTCAAGAACTTGAGGATAAATATTATCTGGTCCTGGAGGATTTGTTTGATTTCAGCCTATTCAATCTCAACAGTACTTCTCCCTCTACAATTTCCAAATCAATCAGTACATCCTTAGTAGTCCCATTTACAACTGGGAGGTTATCATCTTCCACATTTGTGAAGACCTCAGAAAATGTTCTATTTCACTGTATGCATTTTTTTAATTCCCCTTTACTATTCCTGATGCACTTCACCTCCTCCTTGACTTTTCAGAATGCCTTCTTTTGTTTCAGAATGCAATACTTGTTGCTTCCGTTCTAGTACAGTTCATTATACTGTATATAATTTAAACCAGTCAGTGACTTTCAAAAATTCAAAATGACAATATAAGGTTTCACTGTTGGTGCTGTATGCAAAGTGTTTATTTTACTTTTACAGTTGTTTTGGTTTGGGACTCCATCTTCTGTGAGTTTTGTGTGTGATCAATTAAAACAAGTGTAAATGTAGAAATAGGTAAACAATAAATGATTCATCCGTTTTTATGAGGAGACATTTAGGACTTAATTCATTTTTAACAATACTTGCACTCTGTACAGAAAAGCATATACCATAAATTGACATTTGGTTTTATACGACATACACACATACATTTAATAGAGAGCATTTAATGGCCTAAAATTTATTTTATTTGCCAAAAAAAATCCACATTGATGTGATTTTTTGTGTACTGTACTTTATTGCTTAGGTATAGTACATTATTGTAGCTACATACTTTTTTCTGAAAAACTATTTTTTTAAGATTTTTTTTTTGAAAAAGAATGTTTGAATATGAATGAAATAAACATGTAAATGTTATATTGTCAGGATTCTCCCTTGCATTTGGTCACAACAAAAAGATGTAATTTTGCATTTAAACTCTTCACAAGTATACGGCTATAGTATCTGTACACATTTAGTATAACAGGAAACACTTCTCTATCACAAAATGTTCTTTAGTCAGTTGTCCCAATTCTTGGTTACTTAATATGTGCAGATAAAACATTTAATGTCATATTTGTCATCAGACATTATAGGATAAATTTGGCATTTTTCAAGTCATTGTTATTTCTATATCTTGGTAAGTAGTATGTTACTTTTTCACATAAAATAGTCTTCTAAAGCATACTGATAAATTTAAAAATATACCTTCCATATTCTTGCAGCTTACAATAGGGCTTAAGGGTACCCAAGTCTATAGGTGAATAAAACCCCTTAAAACTTAGCAAATATGTCCCCTTCGACAATTCACTTTAGAAAGCAATTTTATGTGGCAAATTAATATATACTATGATTGAGAAGAAATAAGTTTGACCTGAAAAATACCAAACTTATCCTTTGAATTATATATGTACAGAAATAGTTATATTCCATATATTTGCCTCACAATGTATTCACCGTTTTACTTTAAATCCAGCAGAAATAGCAAATTTTACATTACTGTCTTATTATTAGATAAAATGTAATAAACTTTATTAATCCCATGGAAAAATGCAAATGCATACTGGTGCTGAGGTGTCACCCATCGCATGGCATACAGAAACAGAAACACAATAAAATAAAGATACAGACTCACAGGACAGATAATACAGCCAATCAATCAATTAATCAATTGATAAATAAATAAACAGTACAATGGGTGGAAGCATTGAATTGCCTGATAGCAGTAGGCAGAAAAGACCCCAGAGGTACTTCTTAGCACACTGTGGCGGATTGAGCATGTGACTAAAAGTGCTGAAAGAAAGTGCTTCCTGGAGGGGATGGAGGGAAGTTTTTGAAGATCGTCCTGTTTTCCACAACAGCTTCCAGTGTGTTATAATAAAAATGTCTTCAGTATGGAACATACAAATCATCTTTCCCCAACTGGACAATATTTGGATCACAAACAAACATAATCCTACTGTAGTGTTATAAGTAACAAGTTCAGGAAAGGATTGAATTCTGTTTTGTTAGGTTTTGTCTTTTTTTGTTCTTGCTTGCTTTCTGATGCTTTTTTTTTCTAGTTTGACTATATATATATATATATATATATATATATATATATATATATATATATATATATATATATATATATATATATATGAAGTTGACTATTTTTAGTAAAGTTTATTGTGTAAGTGGTAAACAATATATCACATATTAATACTGGATATGAAAAGCAGTTTATTGTAAAAACACTACCAGTAAACATGTACTTACATATCCATGTTAGAAAATGAATTCTGCCTTAACATTAAGGTAAACTGGCACAAATACATTTCTGGTAAATTACTTATTTTAGTTTCTCAAAATAAACAAAAAGTTAATTTAACATTTTCACACCGAACAGATAGTACTTAAACGGCACACCCCACACCTTCTTTACTTCTTAAAGGAAAAAGCACAAATTACTTACAGTTTCTTTAAATGAACTGTTTAGCCATCGATTGTTGACTACATTCTGTATAGAAATAGGTGGATTTTCCAAATCTTCAAATGAATCCATTAGAATGAAGTCAAGGACAATGTCATAAAAATTCAAGTGCCTTACCTGTCAAAGGTACATAGTATGAATATTTATTATAAACCTATCCATTATGTTCTCAAGACAACAAAGTCAAAGCTACAATAAAAATAATTACATACTTGTGTAGAATGATAATAATAGCCAAAAAAAAACAAAAAAAAACTTACCCCTCTAGCAGCAAGTTCAGCTTTAGTGTTCTCCCAGTGGTCTGTCTGATCTAAAAACAGCATCATTTCCTCATAAAGCTCCTCAAACCTCTTTGGGTTCTAAAGTAATAAAACTAATTTTTACTGTATATCTACACAATGTATATTATCAAGTGATGTACTATATAAAATCGAGTGGTTTGGACTATCAATACTTTCCTCAGTAAAAATTGGAATTTTGTTTTAGAAAAAGATTGCAGCATATTTAGTTATATAGCTTACCTCTGCACTATAAGGAACATGTGAACTTATTAAGCACAGTGTTGAAATAAACATCATGTATATAAACAAAAAATGCAACTATTTATTGTTTATTCTTTTAATTAAAAATTTAATAAATACATTCCAGTGAATATAATTTAAAAATCACTTGTGTATCAGCAGTTCATCTGAACTAACACAAAGCTGACAAAGCTTACTAAAGAAGTCAATGAATTTCATTAATATACAATAGTTGTGTCAGATTTATAGTAACAATTGTGCCTCTTTACAAAGTCTATGTCAAACTAAATTAAAGGTTTTAAATTCATCAGTTTCCTTTAGTTCATCTCTAATTTGTAGCTGGACATACTATTCAACAAAAGTATGCTTTATCTATTTAAGTTTAATTAATTGCTTATATAAGCCATGCAATTGTCTTTCCAGGCATGTGTATGCTTTTGATTTCTAGGTTAGTAACAGAATATGTTTAAAAAAAAAATCAGGAATACTAACTATTGTTTTCCTATACATTTTGTAAGCACCCATTTGCAAAAGCATTGACTTTTTATATCTTGTTAGTCTAATGGGCTTTGTTGGGACAAATATTTAACATTATTGATAATATTTACAACAATAATTTGTCAAAAAGGAATTTCTGTTGTCGGTTATTTATATGCATTTTCAAATGAACTCCCAACTAAAGGCCTGTGTAGGACTGACCTTTGTAAGCCCAATTTTACCAATTTTTAATAAGCCAATATATTAGAAAGGCACAGCCATTCAGAGCTGCAGAAAAGTAGAAGGATGATAATGCAAGGTGATGAATAAGTTGCAGTGGAAGTCTTCAATGTGAAATAGCATATACACTGAAAGTTAGCATAAAAGTTTTACAAATTATAGTTTTATTTAGAAAATGACAAAAGTAAGCCATGTTATTTAAATCTTATCCTAGAATGTTGATGTTCCATGTTATAATTAAATAGTAAGTCAGTGAGACACTAAATTCATGTTCTGGAATATTAAGTGTCTGAATGCTGAACAAGTACTTCAATGATAAGTTAACTAAGTATAATAAATGACTTTCCCTCCCCACACAAAGAATATTTAAAGCAAAGAAAGGTGTCAAGGGAAATTAAATTTGTGATCTCATTACGCTTTAATAGCTAATATATTTTGCAAAAATATAACCGGGCTTTGACTGTATTGGATTGTAGATGTACTGTATGTGTTGTCTGAAACTTAAGAATCATCATAAAATATGAACAACTAAGAAACGTTACAAATAAAAAACAACTATGTAGTTGTTAGGATGTCATAGTAGGATGTCCTACCTTATGAGTAAGTTAGAATGTTTATACATTTTTATCTATTGACTGTAGCAGGTGTTTATGGGCAATACTCGCAACTTAAACTATTAAAGTACTACATAAAATTAACATACTACAAACTGATGAAGAGATGGAAAACCATGAATACTGGGGTTTCAGCTATAAACTACTTACTTTATAGGTGTACCGCTAGAGTTGAAGTGGGGGTGGGGTATTGGTAGTAAAAACAAGATCAGGAGACAGAAGGGTAAAACATATGGTAAAAGAGCTGCAGAGGTCAAAGCCTACAAGAACAAATGAATCAGAATACCAAAGCCCAATGCCAAAAACAAAATGTACAGTCAAAAACTACACAAAGGCCTAATCCCCTGAAAGATTTTTGTACTAGGTAGCACTGCAGAAAAAAAAATAAATAAATAAAAAGATTGTTAATTGAACCCAAAATCTGGGACAGAAAGCACTTTATATACTGACTGGTACATCATGTATAAACAATGCGTACGCACAAAAATGGTGCATATGCCTGTTTCCACTCACACTTCAACATGTATAAAAACTAAATTTGGCATAAAGCCATGCACATTTTCACAGCAGCCTTACACAGTGCACATGCATGTTTCTGCTGGGTTTTGCAAACGGTCGGCACCCAGCATTAAAGTAGCGCTACTGTTTCTGTGTAGTGTCCATTTCTTTTTTACATTCACATCCATGAAGCAGGTTTTATGAAATACACTGAAATTAATTGCATATTGTTTACAAATTTAATTCAATTGATTATAATCATTCTGTAACAATATAATGGTCCATGGAATGGCCAAACTATTCCAACTACCATAACTGCTTTAGCGTTGTTACAAGACATCCCAAATGGAAGAATAAGAAGACAGTGTGCATTTATATAGATGATAATGACTGGGTTCTAAGTCGATTTCGATTTCCAAGATCTATCCTCTTGGAGCTGTGTACTGAACTGGTGACGGTTTTACAAAGGGAGACTTTGTGGAATTCTGCTGTACCTGCTCCTTTTTAAGTTCTGTCCACCCTTAGATTTTTAGCCACAGGAGCTTTTCAACGTGAACCTGCTGACCGATCGGGTATTGCACAATCATCACTGAGTTGTGCCATTCCAACTGTATAGGATGCTATTATCCACTTGTCTTTCAGATATACTGTATAATATTTCCTTAGACTGTGGATGAACTGGCAAACATTTTACAATTTACAGTAATTTACAGCACTGTTCAGTTTTCCAAATTTAATCAGAGCAGTCAACTGCACGCACATTGCTACTGAAACGGTGCTGGACAAGTTACATCAGCCAGGGATGGATCACCAAAAGAATGAGCTGGCATTGCATCATCTATAGCAGGAGAGCCTATAAAAACAGCGACTCCACACAGTTTCAGGTGCTTTTCCAACTAGTCTGGCAAAATGCAAACAGTCCTTTCAAGGATAGCGAGTCGCCTCAAAGAGGCATGTAAAGAGCATCCTGACTAGAGCTGCTGATTAACTGTACAGACTGTATCTCTGTTGTTAGTCATTAGCACTAAAACATAATTAACATAATAGTTATAATTTGTTACTAACTCTCACCTATTCTGTTTCTCTTCTCGGTACTCAAATGTGGCACTTGGTGCCACAGCCCACCTGCCAAGTTGTTTTGCCTGCCTAAGGTAAAGCCATCCCTGATGGAGGATCGCAGGAATCATGGGGTAGAGGGGTCCTTTCATCAGATTGCTGGCCAAGCAATGTTTCAGCTGTGGAAAGGCCAAATGGGGGAGGTAGCTTGATGGTTGAGGTCTCCAGGACTCTAAACAAATCCAAATCATATTACGTGATATCATCTACTGTTAAATTCTGGTCCGTACTTGTAAAATTTTTTATCTTTATACTGTATTGAGGATTTGTTCTGTGTATTGTATTGTATTGACCCCCTTCTTTTTGACACCCACTGCACACCCAACCTACCTGGAAAGGGGTCTCTTTTTGAACTGCCTTTCTCAAGGTTTCTTCCATTTTTTCCCCTACAAGGGTTTTTTGGGAGTTTTTCCTTGTCTTCTTAGAGAGTCAAGGCTGGGGGGGCTGTCAAGAGGTAGAGCCTGTTAAAGCCCGTTGCGGCACTTTTTGTATGATTTTGGGCAATACAAAAATAAATTGTATTGTATTGTATTGTATTGTATTGTAAAGAGCAGAGAATCTATCCATTGTGGTGCTTGGCGATGCTGCTACACTATAAAGGCTCCTTCAGAGAATGAATTTGCTTATGTAAACAGAAAACATTTCTACTCTACTAACGAGCTGTTCTATAGTCCATCAAAAGTGTGTTGCATTATGCAAGCATATAGTGTGCTGCAAAATGTGGCACATGATTGTGGCTTGCCCTGAAGAGATACAGTATGATGAACCTGACCCTGATTCACCAAATGGTCATCCAAATCGGACAGCATTACTTCTTTTGAATGTAATTAACAGAATGTAAAAACAGGTAATCAGATGCAGAATTTATTTTTTAACCAATTCATTTAATTTATGGTCAATATCACATAGTATAGCAGCCATTATATTCCTTAGTTCATTGGCCACATCTCTTTCAGCATCCATTATTGCATTTTGTGACTCCAGAATAGCATCCATCGGCCAGATGGTCGCCCAGCGGTTTCCAAGGCAGAGGTGTGTGCGCAGCCAGCTCCCAAAGATATGCAGGGCACAGCAGCACCATCACCACCTGGAGTTGCATCCCCAGTACGGGGGTCAGCTTTTGTAATATTGTCTGAAACACAATAAACAGACAGTGGGCTGCGACTCATCTTTTCACATCAACTTTGATATCTGACCACTTCTTTTTTTTATTTTGGGCGCTGTGCAACTTTCTGAACTTGAACTTTCGAGTGTCTTTGCCACGCTGTATTACTCCATCAATTTCCTTTTGTTGCTTATACCACTACTTAAGCCAACAAATAGTACATTTTTCCTTCACATTCTCTGAAAACCTTTTCTCCATGTCCTTTTGCCATTGTCATTTAACAAAATACTGAACGGAAGGGGCTATTTATGAATATTTGCATGTTCAAATATGTGAAATGTTTGGAGGGTGGGGATGTAGGTGCATGCATGTGCGTTAAAATTCCCGTTGATTGGAATTTATATAGGGAAAGTGCGTGGAACTATTCTTATGCACATCTTTATGCATCTGAATTTTTTTGTATGTATGCACATTTCCAGTTTTATAAACTGTACACTGTATTTTAGTGCAAATTCTACAAATGGCATTATACATGATATCTTGTCAACTTCATTTTTGTTATATGAGAGAAACAGATCACCATTGCCTACAACAATATGGCCACTGTCATGAAAAAACATTCAAAATGATTGTGCTTGTAATGTGGAAATACAAAACAATAAAACTTCACAAACACAAGGATAATGAAAAATAAATGCCAAACGAGTAAAAAAAACCTACATATTTAAGATCCAAAAGCCCTAAATCATGAAGACAGCAACCTAGAAATTGTCCTAATTTGTTAGTTAACAGTCTGTGGTACTGTTTTGTGGCAATTAAATGCCTACATACAGTACTTTATTTGCTGAAAGGACCACATGATTCCTTACATAGTGTAGTGTATGTTCACAGTGTGCTAAATAAGATCACATGAAAACTTCTTTTGATAGTAGCATGCTAACCCCAGTAAACTACATAAAACTCTATTTACCGAACATTTTCAAAATATTGTTAAGGTTTTCCTTACGGGCAGTATCCCACAGTCCTGAAATCAGTCAGCTCTCTTTCTCTAGAGTGGTTACATTCTTTTTATAATACAGACACTAAAACTGCAAACGATGTCCCAGATGATGCCTATTGAGTGAAATGGTCAGTTTAACTTCCCTTGACTTGTACTCCACACTGTGTTCTATCTATATAACTTAACATCCTATTAGCCTTGTTTATTATCTCTGTACAGATCTGGGCAGTGATATATCCATTACAACATAACAGTAATATTTCAGGCCCCACCATTTAGTAATAATTTTAATATTTTACTTACTATTTATGTATTTCTATTAAAATGAATTTGCCTGGGGGTGTTGGGGTGGGGGGAGAGGGAAAGAGAGCTATGCTATTTCTTATTTATCCTTTCTACCCAATAAACATTAATGCAAACACAACAATAGGCTTCACAGCCATAACACCTGGCAATAATATGAAATCTAGGTCAAAGCTATCATATGTAAAAATGAACTACCTTAATTTAAGACTACAAAATGTCAACAAAAGTTCAGAAGCAAAGTTTTTATGACCAAACAGTGCACTTTGTGAGCTGAAATGTCAAAGATTGCAAACATGAATTAAAGAGAAAAAAATTCACTCACTTAACAGGTTAAATGCCAAAATAGTATATTTACAGGAGATTTGCTACCGAGATCCTGCCCCAAGTGGAGGAGTTCAAGTATCTCGGGGTCTTGTTCACGAGTGAGGGAAGAATGGAGCGTGAGATCGACAGGCGGATCGGTGCGGCATCCGCAGTAATGCGGGTGTTGCATCGGTCTGTCGTGGTGAAAAAGGAGCTGAGCTGCAAGGCAAAGCTCTCAATTTACCAGTCGATTTATGTTCCTACCCTCACCTATGGTCATGAGCTATGGGTAGTGACCGAAAGAATGAGATCGCGAATACAAGCGGCTTGAAATGAGTTTCCTCCGCAGGGTGTCTGGCTTTCCCTTAAAGATAGGGTGAGAAGCTCAGTCATCCGGGAGGGGCTCAGAGTAGAGCCGTTGCTCCTCCGCATCGAGAGGAGTCAGATGAGGTGGCTCGGGCATCTGATCAGGATGCCTCCTGGACGCGTCCCTGGTGAGGTGTTCCGGGCACGTCTAACCGGGAGGAGGCCCCGGGGAAGACCCAGGACACGCTGGAGGGACTATGTCTCTCGACTGGCCTGGGAACGCCTTGGGATTCTCCCGGAAGAGCTAGAAGAAGTGGCCGGGGAGAGGGAAGTCTGGGCATCTCTGCTCAAGCTGCTGCCCCCCGACCCGACCTCGGATAAGCGGGAGACAATGGATGGATGGATGGAGATTTGCATAAGTAAGGACCAGTTTCAGTTGCAAAATTGGACTGGCCAAATTTTTCACTCCGGCTATACAAAGAAAACTGGGGGGATGGGATCTTAATACACAGAACTATCCTAGTTGCAGCATCAGACATAATATGTGATCCTGAATGGCGATATGTCATGTGGATGGGCAATTTATTTAATATTAAAGTGACTCTGATAAATATTTGTGCACCTAATATGGATGATAGAGGTTTTATCCAAAATGTGTTTGCATCTATTCCTAATGTGTTTTCAGCTATAGCGGCAGTAACGTTGAATATTGCAAAAATAATTACATAGTTTGTAATGGATGAGAACTTATCAGACCCATGGAGGTTTTTATATGCCAACCTTAGTGCATATTTCTTATTCTCACAAGTACATTGTTTTTACTAAAGAATTGATTATTTCTTCATGGACCATCATTTTTTGTCCATTATCAAACTGTTTAAGTATTACGCTATTATTATCTTTGACCACTCCCTTCTGATCATGGAGCTTAACTTACTACGTCCTACAAAGTCATCTCGTAACTGGTATCTTAACCCCCTCTTTCTTTAGCTGATGAACACTGTACAGAATTCATATCCAAGCAAATTGATTATTTTCTGAAGATAAGCACATCCCCAGAGGTCTCTGCAAGAATACTCTAGGAAACTCTGAAGGCATTTTTTAAGAGGACAGATTATTTCATATCTTTCTCACAAAAATAAAACCAAGAAGGTGTCTTGAGTTAATTAGCAAAATTACTAGAATAGATCTACAGTATAATATGCCAGGTCTCCAAAGGTGGAACTTTATAGCAAAAAACTACTTAATAAACGGAACAGCTCATGTTTAAACTGCAACATCATTATTATGAGCACGGACGGAAGGCCAATAAAATTTCAGTTAAACAAATCTCTAAGCAGGAAATCCGCAATGCCAAAACCGCAATTACCAACACAGATGGAGATAAAAATCATAGACCATAAAAATATAACCCACACATCTATAGTGTAATATAAGTTCTTATATTCTACTAAGTCTAAAGAAGAAAAGACACAACCTAATGAGTTCCTTGTGTGGAATATGACCCGGACACAGACAGGCAGACACTTTTAAATCACCCCACACACATTCATTGAGGCGTACCATATTTACAAAGTCACTCACAAGCCCCAATACCCCACAGTCCAGGCCAATCAATAATGCCTTCTCTCTCTCTGTGTCTTCAGACCGCCTCCTTCTCTCCTCCTGAAAACTTGTCCACTCTTCCACCCAACTCAAGTCCATCTCTGAAGGGAGGTGGCCCCTTTAAATAAGCACCCGGATGTGCTCCAGGTGTGTTCCCGGCAATCTCCCACCGACATGCCCCAGTGTGGCGGAAGTGCCGGCTGTCTCCCCGGAAGCACTCCGGGTGTCCCTGTTCCTCTTCCCCCCTAGCACTTCCTGGTGTGGCGGAAGTGCTGGGGTCCAGGGTCCTCCAGGCATGGGGACGCCCCCTGGCGGTGACCATGGGCCCCTACAGGGTTGAGCTTCCAAGCCCTGTACCCGTCGCCCCCCTCGTGGTCTGGAGGAGGCATGAGCCCTCCTCCAATGTTCTCGGGCGTCCCGGCTGGGTACCACCCCCATCCGGGTACTACACTGGTCTCATTACAGATATAACAGCTAGATACTCTTAGTGCTGTGGAACTGGATAAACCTCTGACACTTAAAGAATTTCTAGACACTAGAAATTAATTTCAAAGTGGGAAAGCAGCTAACCCTGATGGCTAACTCAGTGGAATTTTATAAAAAATTTCAAATAAGTTAGCTCCACTATTATTAGCAACATTTACAGAAGATAAAGATAATATAATTCTACCTGAAACTTTTCACCAAACAATTTCAGTCTTTCTTATGAAAAATAAGGACTTACTACAATGTGCATCATACAGACCAATCTTACTCCTGAATAATGACGTTAAGATACTCTCCAAATTTCTAGCTAGAAGAATTGAGAAAGTGCCCCTTCTGTAATATCACAAGACTAAACCAGATTTATAAAAGGCAGATTAGCTTCTAATCTTCTACATATGTTTAATATAATATATTCACTCCTTAAATCTAACACCCCAGAGATCTTATTGTCCTTGGATTCAGAAAAAGCATTTACCATGGTGTCAGCAGTCCTAAAAACACTAGCAAATTTTCAAAAGATATCTAGACTCAAAATTAATTTGAATAAAAATGTACTTTTTCCAGTGAACTCTCTAGCACACAATACTAGACTGGACACCTTCCCATTTATCCTAGCAGATCAGTTTAAATATCTATGAGTGAATATCACAAGTAAATAGAAAGCTCTTTTTCAACAAAATTTTGCCGTCTGCATGGAAAAAATTAAACAAGATGTGAATAGATAGTCCACCCTCCCTTTCGCATTAGCAGGTAGAATCAACACTATCAACAAGAACATCCTTCCCAAGCTTCTTTTTCTATTTCAAACCATCCTCATATACATTAACAAATCTTTTTGTTTTAAGAAATTAGATTCAATCATAACTTTGTTTAGTTGGAATTCTAAACATCCACACATCCAAAGGGCAATTCTACAATGACCTAAAGCAGAAGGGGGCACGACACTGCCTAACTTTCAATTTAATTACTGGGCAACAAATATATAGACCATAATGATCTGGACATTGACACAAATCGATGAATATACACAAGTCTGGTCTGCAACAGAATTAAAATCTTGCAGTAATTCTTTATATTCCTTGCTCTGTGCCCCAGTTAACACAAATTATCGTCAATACATTAATAATCCAATTGCCCTTCATTCTCTTAGAATATGGAATGAAAGCAGGAAGCACTTCAAGACAGAGAAGCTCTTGTCTGTTGCACATCTACATGACAACCACTCTTTTCTACCTTCTCAAACACACAGTACTTAATGCATGGGAAATGCCTGGGATTAAAACATTTAGAGACTTGTATATTGATAATGTTTTTGAATCCTACAAGCAAATTAAGCTTCAAATTTATCTTCTCATCAACACAATGTTTCCACTATTTTCCAGCTAGAAACCAGAAGAAATGTTTCATCAGTCTTGAAGAACCAGAAAGCATCTCCACAATTTATAAAAACATTTTAAAGTCCCTTCCTTTCAGAGATCCCAGGGCACAATAGAGAAAGGATCTTTCACTTAACATTTCAGAAAAGGAGTCGAAGGCAGCCATGCCCAGAATACAGTCTAGCTCCATATGCGCAAATCATTCAGTGATTCAACTTGAAATCTTCTATCGAGCACATTTCTCTTAATTTACAACTATCTAAATTGTTTCCAGGGCAAGATTCAATCTGTGAACATTGCAATCTAGCTACAGCCTCACTGGGCAATATGTTTTGGTTGCACACCCAATCAATATCATTTTGGACAAAAATCTTTCAATGCCTATCAGATAGCCTTGTTGTCACAATCACTCCTAACCCATTAACATCTGTGTTTGGTGCACTCCCAGATTGGCTTAAAATGGAGAAGGACAAACAAATCGTAATTGCCTTTACCTCGCTACTAGCACATAGACTTATTTTGCTCAACTGGAAGACTACCAACCCACCATCTTTAAGTCAGTGGGTAACTGATGCCCTATACTATCTGAAATTGGAAGAAAATAAAAAAACTCTCACTCATAGGATCTGTTCAGAATGTTTCTAAAATATGGCAGGATATAATCAATAACATTTTAAAATAAGCTTCTATATAGGAGAAAAGGATATTTTTTCTTCCTTGCTGCTTCAAAGATTTGCTTTGTTGGCTGGCTCTCCTCTCTTTCCTTTGGGGGTAGGGGTTGACTTTTGGTTTTGTTAAGTTTGATTTGATTGTATGGATTGTTATTTGACTTTAATTTAAATTATTAAAATGAAAAAAAATAATTTTCACATATCTATCTAAGATGGATAAGTTAAAAATACAATTGAGTAACTAATATAAGTTATAACTTTTGGGTAAGTTATATTTACATTCAACTGGAATATCAAAAACTATATACTGTAGTTTACATTAAACAGACTTCTTAAAAACAAACATCTATAAATCTTTACATCTTATCATGATGCATGTGTCTGCTACTTTAGTACATTTTTAGAACTACTGTAACATTTTCTAAGTCCAAATTATTTAAAAAAGCTGCACATTTTACAACAAGAAGTTATAGTCCAAAAAATATTCTGATTAAATGAATAAGATTTAAAAATTACAGTATTAGTGAGACTAAAAATTGAAGATACCTTTCGTGCTTTCAGAATAATGGAAGACAAAATATTTTTTCCTGCTTCAGCCAAAAATTTCTGAGTTGTAGTTTCTGACAGAATAACCTGAATATAAAAAAGGCACTTAATATTGTGCTAAGCAAACACATATGCTTGTAATATTCAAAAAAAAAAATATTTTGACAGTTTAGTCATTCATCATTTCAGATGCACTTCTAAAACCACTTAGTCTTCATGCATAAAAATAACATGACAGAGCACATATTTTCAGTTTCTCTTAGGTTAAAACACATTTAGAAATGATCACCATTTCTATTTAATCTAAAACAAATTTCAAGACTGGTACAACAGGATGACAAATTTTCAAAAGACTGCCATTTATTTGGTCACAATAGTTTATAATGTTTAAATTCAAATACCCCATATTTCTGGCATCACTCAATCTTCTAACTTATGTCTAAAATAAAAAAGATCATTCAAAGAGTGAATCTGCCTACAAAATATGCTTTTCATCATGATTTAGATTTGTGATAAAAGAAAGAATACCTGGCAAGCCTGTCGCACACAATGCAGTTTGGCAAGAAAATCAGAATCTCCCAGACATTCTAGCATTTCTGTTCTGGAAGATAATATTGTGAACAGAAGTTTGTGAAAGATTAAAATTAATGGAATAACATAGACAACTAACATAAAAAGAGTATATTTACAAAGTATTTGATAAAAAGGAACGAAATGACACGTGCCAAATGCATACCTCAGTATTCTGCAGGTAATCCTCCCTTCTTCTGCTAGATGTAAAGCTTCCTCATACAATGGAAAGTGACAGAGGTTACCCAAAGCATATGCACTGCGAAGTTCTCTATGCTCTGAAAGCTAAGGACATAATAATAATAATAATAAAGAAAAACAATTTTGAAGGACACCTTGTGCTGTAGGCTATATAGATTAAATTGATATCGAAACACATGAAACATTATAAGAAATATGCAAATTATCCTGAGATAAGTACAACAAAAAGATTCAGGAATCCTGTGTTACAAATAAGGAAACATGTACTTTTAAAACAGAATGGTAATTCAGTGATTTTTAAACAAGCATCTTGTGAGAGTCAGCCAGTCATTTTGATATCTAAGAGTCCGAGTCCGATATAATACTGGTTGTTGGTCCTATTTCTTGCAGTTTATTTTATATAGAAAAAAGGTAGTCTGGTATTATTTAGCCTGTGCCTCTCACTCTTTAAAAAAAGAATGCACTGTTATCTGCATTTCTGCCTGCTATCACACTCGAGAATTAAACTAGTGCTATTATTGGCAACAGAAGTGATTAGGGCCAAGCATTATGTAAACTGTACCGACTGTAAGTAGAAATATTAAAACCATCTGAATTAACAACAGAAAGTAAAGGGAATAGAGAAGAATCAACTGAGGAAGATGTAATAATAAAGTATCTATCTATCTATCTATCTAATGTTTATTATTTGAATCAACTGAATTACTATAATTCATTACCAAGTTTATAATCTAAACTTTCAGCATACATTGTACAGAATTTCAATCAGAGTTAAAAATTAAAATTACACTTCATCTAACATCTACATACAACAGTCAATTTGTTCAAAACAATACTTAATGATTTTTAAGATAAAGTTATTAGGAATTTTCTGGCTTACACGACATTAAAGAATTCTACTGTAGTAGCACTGTCAGAAACAAAATTGAAATGAATTGCTAATTATTCACATTTTAATGGACATAAAAGGCATAAACAGCATTTAAAAAGTAGTAACAACTTCAAACTTTTAACAATTTGTAACAGGATAACATATTTTAAACTCGGGGGAAGGAGAAAGATTTGACTGGGCACTTCCAAACTCTAAACATTTGTATCTTGGTCTGAATATGTCCTTTGTGGTTAAGAAAGAAAAGGAAAATTATGAGGTACATCTGATTTTAATGGGTTTAGCATATGTGTACATGCATCATCCTAAAAAATTAAAGCTATGAGCAACAGGACAAGCATAATTTTGCGAGGCCATTGACAATATAAAGGAAGTGGGTTCCTTCCCTAGTGGCAACAATTCATCACACTTCTGCCAATAGATTATCCTGAAAACTAGAAAGTGATTAACCAGAACAGAGTTGCTGTAAAGTATTTACCCACTTCATCAGGCTCGACTTGTCAGTGAGGTGGTATGTCTGACTAGACAGCAAGAAATCTGAAAATAGAGGAGCAGCTGCAAGGCTGTCAGCCAGGGGATAGCAAAAGAAGAGTGCTTCACAGTACAATCAGCTGTTTCATAGTACCAAACAAGTAATCTTATTAACAAATGTTGGCTAAAAAGAACTTCTCAACTTAATTTTTTTTTACAGAATAATATATATGTGGGCATGTAAGTGCTATTTATTGTATTTGGGGGTTTCCAAAGTTATTTTTTTAAAAATGAACATATATTACAACTGAGCTCAAGTTCAGTTCTGAGGGCCCCTTGCAGTTTTAGTTGTTCATTCCAAACTTTTTCTTAATTAAGAAAGTTGTTCTTTCCTAGTTTGCATAATTTGCTGTGTCTATCAGAAATTAGAAACTGGTTATGCTAAATTTTACTAAATGCAGCATGGATTCATTTGTGTTAGATGGGCAATGATTTGCTTTTTAGCATTTTATTCTTTTTAATGTTCTGGATATTTAGTAACAGAACACAAGTGGGTAACAGTGAAGCAACTACTGCCGATTAATATTAAGTGCTGTTTGCACTGCTCTCTTCATCATTAATTTTCAATATTCAGATATGGTTAAGAGAGCATATTACATAGAATTAAAAAGAAATTTCAAGACAGAATCAAACTCTGAATAATGTAAGCTGTATTTTTTAAGTTCTTCTAAATATAAATTTGACACTACTGTACTTTTCTAAAATAAGGGAAGCAAATAAATCCAGCTATTTAAACAATGAGATCAGTTAAAGGTAAAGATGACTTGCTGATTATAAAATTCATTGGAAAAAAAATCTGCAGCCACAAGGAACACCCAGGACAAACCTAAAAAATAATGGTATCTATATAACACATGCACCTGATGAAAGGAAAACATACTGACATTTTTTGAGAAAGACACCTCACATTTTTAAAATTCAAAGAAAATGGAAACTAGAAAAGGTCTGGCAAGATAATAGCAGAAGATGATATTATTCCTGTGGTAGCACTGCTGCCTCATAGTAAGGAGATCATGGGTTCATGCCCAGGTCCTTCAAAGTGTTTTGAGTAGTGAAAAAAGTGGTATATAAATTTAAAAAATTATTATTATCCTTGTTTAAAGTCTAACTTAGGACCTGCCTGTTCCTAAAATTCACAACAGATACAAAATCTTGTACATTAACATTTCAATTTATTCACAAATAGTTCTGTGGTAGAGACATGAAATTTCCAGATATACACAATACAAACTTTATAAAAAAAAAAAAAAAAGAGGGGAAAGTGAAAACATGTTTTGGACAAAGATGGCAAGATCCAACTATGTGTAAAGTGATTAATTGTGATCTAAAAGTTTGTCTAATGCAGAATTAATCTTGTAAATGTCAGTTTAAAAAAAATGTAGAAACTGAAGTTCCTACAAATTACACTTCTGTAGGAACAGTTTGCTACAGAATTAAAATTTTTAAAACCAGAAAAAATATTTGTCCTCACTTATATCAATAATAAATAATTCAGTATACAGTAATCCCTCCTCTATCACGGGGGTTGCGTTCCAGAGCCACTCGCGAAATAAGAAAATCCGCGAAGTAGAAACCATATGTTTATATGGTTATTTTTATATTGTCATGCTTGGGTCACAGATTTGCGCAGAAACACAGGAGGTTGTAGAGAGACAGGAACGTTATTCAAACACTGCAAACAAACATTTGTCTCTTTTTCAAAAGTTTAAACTGTGCTCCATGACAAGACAGAGATGACAGTTCTGTCTCACAAGTAAAAGAATGCAAACATATCTTCCTCTTCAAAGGAGTGCCAAATCAATAGGGCTGTTTGGCTTTTAAGTATGCGAAGCACCGCGGCACAAAGCTGTTGAAGGCGGCAGCTCACACCCCCTCCGTCAGGAGCAGAGAGAGAGAGAGAGAGAGAGAGAGAGAGAGAGAGAGAGAGAGAGAGAGAGAGAGAGAGAGAGAGAGAGAGAGAGAGAGAGAGAGAGAGAGAGAGAGAGAGAGAGAGAGAGAGAGAGAGAGAGAGAGAGAGAGAGAGAGAGAGAGAGAGAGTTTGTTTTTCAGTCAAAAATCAATACGTGCCCTTCGAGCTTTTAAGTATGCGAAGCACCGTGCAGCATGTCGTTTCAGGAAGCAGCTGCACAAAAGATAGCAACATGAAGATAATCTTTCAGCATTTTTAGACGAGCGTCCGTATCGTCTAGGTGTGCGAACAGCCCCCCTGCTCAATCCCCATATGTCAGGATCAGAGAAAGTCAGAGCAAGAGAGAGAGAAGAGTAAGCAATCTAGCTTCTCAGCCATCTGCCAATAGCGTCCCTTGTATGAAATCAACTGGGCAAACCAACTGAGGAAGCATGTACCAGAAATTAAAAGACCCATTGTCCGCAGAAATCCGCGAACCAGCAAAAAATCCGCGATATATATTTAAATATGCTTACATATAAAATCCGCGATGGAGTGAAGCCGCGAAAGGCGAAGCGCAATATAGCGAGGGATCACTGTATATACACACACATCTGTGGTTATTAGAATATTTGATTTTACTATAACAAACCACTGTAACAATAAAATGCATTCAGTTTTAAAAGATACTAGAAAACATTACTTGAAACAATAACCAACAAATACAATATTTTTACTTTGGTTTTCAGGTAAAAATGAATGCCATTATGAGTTTCTAAACTGCATTTTACCTTTTTTGGGCTTGAAGGTACAAGGTATATGAGCCATATATTTTTTTTCTCTCTATACCCACAGTGCATTATAGAAAAATGTGATGCTTTTGGCTCCTGTAGCATCTTTGGCTGAAAGCAGAATAATCCATCATAAATCAATCCCATGGGCCAGAGTGCTTTGTTAAAACATTCCAGAGAATAGTCAAAATATTAAACTGCAGAAGTCTCTCAAACTTCTTTGTTGCTACTATGTACAGAGACATGAATAGATTATACCCAAGCCAAGGAAAAAATGTAAATGAAAGACTAATGCAATATTGCAATATAATTAACCCAACATACAGGTATTTGATTTGTGAGAAATACCATGCAGACATAGAGAGAACATATATAATCCATATAAGGAGTGACCAACACAGATAGGCTGAACAAATTATTTCATGTTGTAAAAGCAAGAACAAGTATCTTTTTTCTTGTGAGCACTAACTTCTATGATATCAGAATATCTGCAGTAATGAAGCTATTTTTTAACCACTGAAAACCATTGTGGCATTGGGACAGAAGCTCCCATTGCAATGATACACTTCAAACAAATTGTTCTAAACAATCGTGGTCTAGCAACAAATGCAGAGATAAACTCCTACATGGATTCTCAATAAAATTCAATGCTACAAGATTCAAAGAAATTATTTGGAATTAATGCTGTTGAATATTGGAATTAGCCTCTGTAAGAGTTTTCAGGGAAGTGTGCTACGACATGTACTTCTCATACTTAACACCAATAATAGCATAATCCAAGTGAGGAATAAAATCACTGCACCATTATAACATGCCGTAACCAAACACTGGCAACTACTTTCAAAAGTTGCTTTATTATGTAACCCTGAACACATGAGCAACACTCAACCTGTGCAACTATGATCAATACATCAGTATCACTTGGTCTTGAAACAGTTCTGCAAAATAGTAAAGGCTATTATAAAATGTCTGGTGAGGAATAACGAAGTCTATTGTTAAAAAAAAAAAAAACTGTCACTTCACTGACAAACTCTAAATCTGGCAGACAAATATTCTTTAGAGTTGGAGGTATTTTGTGGGTCTTTTCTTTTTTAATTGATCATCATTTACTACTGGCTCTCTCAGTTACCAAATGTTACTGGATAAAATAAACCAAACAATGCTTATCAACATGTATGTAACTTACTACACATTCCTCTTTAACAAAATCAGAAAGCCGCTGCTACTAAACATAACAATGTTTCTAGCCTATTATTTTGTCTGATTGGTAAAACAAGGTCAGCTTTAGGTTGCTTAAAATAAAATAATGGAAATATTATAATTTTTACATTTATTACATTTGCTGATTTATTAACATGTTTGTCAGTTTTGAATTACGTACTTAAATGAGGCCTATACTTAGTGTTACCTCAAATAAAATAAATGTGAAATTTTCTTATTCTAACTTAAATGGGGCAGGGTGGCCACATTATGGTTGCCTAAAATTTCTACAAAGCAATAAATATGATCCATTTAGTAGACAACTTTACACCTATGATCTCTAATGATCTAAATCCACTAGAATTGTCTTTTTTTTTTTTAAAGCCGCTGGAGAACCGACAGTTCTGGGGGTCTTAATCAGGATCACAAATGGAGGTGGAGAAAGAATTAACCAACAGTCTTCTGGTGTAAAGTCCAATACTTTTGACACTAGGTCATGCTATCAGCACAGCTGTAGTAGGTATATTCCCTCAAAGAAACAGGTACAAAAAATATATATATATATCAGGCAGTAAAACTGGTATTTCTGACTGTGATCTTACCTCAGCTGCAGATACAAATGAATCTGTAGATGCAATGCTTATTGTATCTTTGAGACAGAAGTCATCAATATCTTCCTTAACCGTGACATCGGTATCTTTATCTTTAGGAAAAAGAAATTTAAAAAATAAGACAATTTGCTTCAGTAATGGCCATGATATTTACTTTGCATTATAAGCTGCAACATTTCCAAATATCCAAATGGGATAAACAAATTATTTCCTAGTTTTCAATGTTCTCCTCTCCCTCCCAACTCTGCAAACTTCTTTTATCCTGCATCTGGGAGTGCTTCTGGTGGCCCGTTAGTGTGGTCCAGAAGCACTACAGGGTGAAGCGGAAGCTCAACAAATTAGGGCTCCGCAGTCCCTGCAGTACTCTATGGTGGCACCCACAGAACCCAATAGGGCTGTGCTGAACTCCAACTCCTATGGTACCTTGTGGGAATCTGAGGCACCACTGCAACCCAGGGGTGATGCCATCTAGCGTCCCAGGGGAAATAATGCTCTGTGTATATACTCTCCCCTAGTCCTTCCACTATGGAGGTGTCCCGGCCGGGTAAGGGCCCCAGCCTTCCGCCACAGTAGTTACTGTATAATATCTAAAACACCTATTTAACGAAAGACTCTCAGTAGACCCTCTGCAATATCAGCCTGACTTCTAATACAGAATACATTTAGCACAGAATCGTGCATGATCACAAGATCAAGAGAAAAAAAAAAGATATTGTTTTAGGCTACTATATAGTGATAAGGATATGTATGCTTAAAATGTATACAGTTACAGCCTTCTGTTTACCACTTCTCAAGTCTGGAAATAAATTAAACATAAAATAATACTTTAAAACCTAGGCTGTTTTCAACATTAAAGCAGATTTGTCCATTAGAGCAGCTGTTTGTCTTCACCAGGACTAGTGACCCTAGAGTTACTCTTGAAGTTACAGATTAGTTTTAAAGGTCTATTCTTTGATAGAATATCACTGAACCTAGAGAAGGGGAAAATTACTGAAGACTGGGAAGTAGAGACGTTAAGCAAGAATGACAGAGGGAACCTAACACATGAAAGGAAGATTTCTGAAACTACTTCAGAGGAAAGTAGAATACCTTCTATAATGTATCAGGTTTCAATCTACATAAGCCATCATTACAAATCCAAATTCTTCAGATATCTATAAAGAGCATATGGTATGTGAAAGACTGCTATCAACTGAGTGGTTTTAAACAGTTTCACTGAATATAAACCCTTACTGCAACTAAAACTCACTCATGAAAATCTGATCATGAAAAACTTTTGTGTTATTCTCAGCTGGGGCTATAGATCTCAGTTTCACTTATGAAAAAGAGGCTGTGACCCACTGTTTCCTGTGTAGATCAGCTTTCAGCTACCTAATGTCTCTCCTATCAGTTGCTATGGCTATGCTAAATTAGACCTATAACAAAGCACAAATGGCTTGCTGCCAGTAGACTTGTTGAGAAGTCTAATGATTCAAATGCCTCTACAATGATTTCAGTGATTGCTACGAGTGAAAATAAAAAAGATTTTTTTTTTTTTAAAGAAGAGAGGTTTAAATGTTTCTGCAACAGTCTAGTCATTAAGCAATACAAAGTGGCGTGTTGGCCTATTTAGATAATTTGGTATTTTTGGTAGACTGCTCTGTTTTAACACTGCTAATTGTAAATACAGTAACCGGAATTAGGCCTATATTATTTGACAAAGCTGAATGGAATATATTATGTTTGGCACAAACGTAAACCACTATTTTCACTGCAGACTTGAAGCTTTACAATTTCATCATACATTCTTTATCATGTATTAGCCCCATAATCTCTCAAATTTTACAGACTAAATGTAAGAATATCTGGGCTATAGACAATTTTTCAAACACAGATTAAAAATATCCTTTTACTGTATTTATTCATGAAAAATGTTCTGTCCCATTTAACTTGCAGTAATAATAACCATGCTATGAATAAGAATAGAAGCTTTAATATTTTATTGTTTTTATTGTTTTATTTTATATATACTTTTTATATCCCTTAAATCTTTACTCATATGCCATTCAAAAGGGAACGATACACCGTACATGGGTAGCATGGTCGGTGATATAGTGGGCAGTACTTCTGCCTCAAAGCATCAGAGTCCTAGGCTTGAATTATAGCACTGTGTAGACTGCATGTTCTCTCAGAGTCTAAAGGTGTTTTCTCCAAGTATTATAGTTTTTTCTTACACTGAAAAGATTTGCAGATTAACTCTAAATTGGCCCCATATTAGTGAGTATGGATGGGCCTAGCACTAGAAATGGACTGGCACCTCATTCTGTGTTAGGTTCCTAACTTGTGCCTGATGCTGTTGGGACTTGCACCAGCTAACTGCATTCCTGAATGGGATAAGTTAGAAAATGCATGGCTTGATGAATGATGTGTATTTCTGAGTCTGAAAATTTAACTGTAGTGTTATATTATAAAGAATAGTCAAATTTGGTAATAAAAATAATCAAAGCATCAGACATTCAGTATTATGATTTTTGGTTTCTTCTGTTTAATATTCAATATTAGTCACAGTAAAAAAAAATTCCATGTTTGTTTATCAGCTTACCAAAGATGCTCTTGTCACCATTACTAACTCAATCACCATGGGCATCAAGTGGCCTTGAACATGTGGGAGGTGACAAAAATTATATGCTACAACATAAATAACAACAACTTATTTTGGATGTATTCACTGACCTACTATTGACAACACTTACTTTTGAGTTTATAGATTAGTCATTGGTATTGATAGATTCAACAGCAGCATTTAAATAAGGCAAAACTCTGGGATCTGAGCATCTGGGGAGCACAGGTGTTGAATAGTTGCTCAATGTTATCATATGCAACTTAAGTTTTTTTATTATTATTTATTTTTTTATTTTTTAACTTTTTGGTTGATAGGGAATATTTCTCATATTTGGAATAAAGACAAGTTCCATGTAGATTCTTTGCTTGAAACTTATTTGTAGTGTTTAAACATCCACCACAACAACTGAATCAACAATAATATCTTTCCAACTTAATTAGGACAATAAAAGTAAGTAATCAGCCTGACAACATAAATGTAATACTAGGCTTTAAAGGAACAGATAATTTTAATTCAAAGCATAAGCACCAGTCAGATGGGCTTACATTAAAACTTGCTTTAAAGCTTTGCAAATATCATTCTTTGTTCACCATTATCAAAAAGACCACAGGATTCATTTTTGCTCCTGAATTGCTAAAAAGCTCTACACGGTCAATTTCACATTAGAAAAACTGTGATGACGTGCATTGCATGAATATTTACATTCCACGCCTGGCATGGGCTGCCTTGGATACAATGAAAAGGAATCATGGGCAAATGTTTAAAGATGACTATTATACTTTGAATTCATTTAATTATATGGTTATATTGCTATTGTTAGTTTAATTCTTTTTTTTTTAAATTGATTTTATTAAAAGCAAGTAATATTCCATACAATCAAGTCAAACTTAACAAGACTAAATTCAAGACATAAATGAAATTTTTTATAGTTTATGGAACTGGTTTGGTAATATGATTTTGCTGTCACTATCATCATAAGGTACATGATAGGCTGGCATTTTATGTACAAAATATCAGCTAATTTAAACTATATTCATACTGCAACTCATTTACAACTTTTTCTCTCACATTTTTTGTTTGTTCTTTATTTCGCCTTGTACAATTTCTTGTACTGTATTAGGAATGTTAGTTTTCGCATACCCCTTGGGGTCAGAGCACAGGGTCAGCCATTGTACAGCGCCCCTGGAGCAATTGCAGGTTAAGGGTCTTGCTCAAGGGCCCAGCAGAGCAGGATCTCTTTTGGCAGTGATGATGATTCAATCCGGCAACCTTCTGGATACCAGCACAGATCCTTAGCCTCAGAGCCACATTTGAAATGGGTCTGATATTTTTTAGAGAGCTGTAAACAGTAAAGATCACACTGAATCTCAGCTTTTCAGATCGGATTTAGACTAGTTTCATATGTAGTATTATATATGATACAGACATCTGCTGACATATATTAAAGGTGATCCAGGTTTGAATGAGCTGAGGTGTCTGAAAACATATACTGCAGTCTCCAACTGGACACCCTGAAGGTTATTTCCTTGGAGCAGCATAATGCAAGGCCTTTTAACATATGTAGGCAAACAAACACATTGCTAACTTACTGGTTCGACTGTGTGTGGTACTCTGCACCTGCCACCTGCCAATAAACCTGATTGCTATGTGTTTTCTGATAAAAATTATGGATGTCAACTATTTTTCCAAGAGAGTTTTGCAGACAGACATTGACATAAGTAATTGAATGTCCTCCTAGACATTCTGAGATTGTCACACCAATGTTTTGTATCAAATTCCTCCACATCTTGCACTTAAACAGCCTTGATTTTTAGTTTGCTAGTTTTCTTCCTTACCATTATGAGCTTAAGATTTTACAGATGTCAAGCACTGAAAATGATATGAAGTACCAAAATAGACAGCATGATGTTTTTGGTCACGTGTCTATTATGTTGCATCTAAGAACTTTTATTTGAACACTAAAAAGGATACGAGCCAAAAATGGGTACTTTTGGTGGCATCTGATATTTGCCTCAATTGTCCATACATTTTGCAATCTCAGCTTTTCTTTAGCTTCATTTTTGGACCAAGTTGAGAGGAGTTTCCATTTGATCCAATGCAAGATGGTTATTTATATCAATCATTTATTTCATATTTCACTTTTTGCAATTCCAATAAATCTAGGCCTCACAAACTATTTGCAATGGCTCTTTTAATCTTTGTACCTTTAAAGAAGTTGACAGTTATTTTTACAAGGTTTGTCTGTACAATCTTTTAAATTATTAGTACATAAACATATTGTTGGAACAGAGTAACAGTACCACTCTGGTTTTTAAAAAAATACAGATTTCAGATTAGGTTTTTAGAGAAAAGCCCAGCAAAATGACACCTTTTATTGGTTAACTAAAAAGATTACAATATGCAAGCTTTCGAGGCAACTCAGGCCCCTTCTTCAGGCAAGATATAATCATAAACAAGATTACATCTTGCCTGAAGAAGGGGCCTGAGTTGCCTCGAAAGCTTGTATATTGTAATCTTTTTAGTTAGTCAATAAAAGGTGTCATGTTGCTTGGCTTTTCTCTACATTCATAATGGCTAACATGGTACAACACCCTAGTACTACAGATTAGGTTTTCAAAATTATTAAAATTTTATTTCATTGATTAAAATGGCAAAATATAATGTGCTTATTTATAAATACTATTTGAGTTGCAAGTCAGTTTCTTCTAACTAAAAATGCCTAGCTAGATTTATTTGATACACTAAAAAGCAATGCTCACAGTTATGACAAAAATCTGCTAGTGGTCTGGGACTTTCTAAACCAAGAAAAATATTTTAAAAAACATCTCTTTATTTTATGATTTATACAATGAAATACTGAAGGATATGCATTCCAGCCATTGAGAGCAGCAGTTCATTAAAATTCTCAAGCAAAATCAGGAGTTACATGAGAACGTCTACTTGACATATGCACCTTGGCTAGTTGTTAGAAGTTTTACTAATTCAGGAAAATATATAAATACTTCATCATTAAAATTCGTAATTACCCATTTTATTATTCTATGCTCACTGTGAAAGGTAAAATAAAAGCACAAAACAACTGTTTATTGAAAACATGCCACCATAACTTAAATACTGTCAGAACTCAAAATAACATATTACTGAACAATAGAAAAAGTACATACCTCTCCCACCCTGGACTTTTCAGGTTTTACTGTATTACAACTTCAAAAGTGAATTTAATAAGGCTTTTTTGCACAAATCAACAGAAAAAATATCCTTAAATGTCAAACTGAAAACAAGTCTACATAAATCCATATAAACTGATCACAGTGGTGTTTGGGGATCTATTTTATAGTGTAAACGTGTTGTTCAAATATGCTATATACTAAGTATGCAAATATGCTGTATTCTAAGTATGCCAATATTGATATCCTTTCATACTGTACTTTAACAATAATGCAGTAGAATAGAGTAGTTTAATTTTGGTACAATATGTGTTTATTTTTTCATTATTACATTAATGTAATTGTACAAAAACACAACCACAATCATTAAACCTAAAAATATTGAAGTATTTAAGTTACTATGATGTATATAATTCATCATTGGTGCAGTCAATTGTGCAGTGAAAGTGTTTGGGTGATTGTAGTGTAATACATGTGTATCTGGAATGTCCAACTGCTGGTGGGTCAGTTTCCTAGCAAAAACTAGAACATGAAGGAAAAGGAACATTCCAGATTGCTAAGGGACAAGGTTAATTGAAAATACCAGTCAGGATGGAAACAAGAAAATGTAAAAGTAATGAATATTCCTTAGGTTACTGTTACGTTTATCACTAAAAAAAAAAAATAAGAAAGAATATGACAAAAACTTTAAATCTGCCCAGAGAAGGCCAACTTAAAAAACTGAGTGAATGTACAATTAGGGGACTAATGAGGGAGGCCACCATGAGACCTATGACCACTCTGAGTGAGGAGTTATAACCTAATCATTACTAATGATTTTTATATAATAGGTTATACCAGTTAATCTTCATTTGGATTTTTAAAATCAAATTGTGATGTTGTACTTCCATATTTAGTTTACTTTTCTATTTTAAAGTACATTCAACATAAATTTTTACACAACTGGAACAAAGACGGGTTAAATGACTTGGTAAGGGTCACTCAATAAGTCATAATAAGCCATTTTGTATTATAAAGTCAGACAGCCTAACCAATACTTCACAGGGCAAGAAGACAGAGGAATAGTATTGGATAAATATATATCATAGCCAACATAAATCATTTTTATGAATCTACTTTTTTCAGCACAATGTTCTGTAAGAAACCAATCCAGTCCCCAAAGGTAAAGAAACTGGGTATACAAAAACACACTTTGCCAGTTTTAGAGCTGCCAATCAACCTATTCCACAGGGCAAACCCAGCTCAGAAATGAACTAGAATACACAATGATTTGATTAAGCATTAAAGAATTTGCATGAAAAAGTGAAAACTATCTCCTACATTCTCCACTTCCTCAAAAGTGACTGCAGGAAGGCTCACAATATCATTAGCCTATGAGCCATGTCCCTTCTGCTGAGTAAAGGAGCAGAAGAATGCATTACAGCCAAACTATATTTAGATATGCTATTTCCAAAGGAGCAAAGCTCCCTTTAGTAACAAGATCTTGAAAACATCAGAAAAACATAAAAGAATTACTGTAACATTTTCCTGAATATCATAAACTATTAGTTTGGGCAACTACTATTTTGAAATGCAACGATGCTTTGTTTAAAGTATTTTGCAGCAATTCATGTTTTACAAGTGGATTGCTTAATATCCATCCCAGCAAGCACTGGGTGTGAGACAAGAACAATCCTTGGATAGGAAATCTGATTACTTAATATATGAGAGAATTTACATCCAAGCTAACATGTCAGTTAAAGCGTTTGACTCAGTGGGGGACATCCTGAGGATTCATGGGATCCCCTCGAGGTTGCTGGATATCATGGACGGCCTGTACACTGGTACTGTGAGTGCTGTGCAGAGTGGAGGCAGGACCTCTGTATTTTTCCCAAGTTGATTCTGGGGTTCGTCAGGGGTGTGTTCTTGCTCCTACTCTGTTCAATGCTTGTATGGACTGGGTGTTAGGCAAGGTCGTGGGGTCCAGCAGCTGTGGGGCATCTGTTGGTGAAGAAAGGTTCATGGATCTTGACTTTGCTGACGATGCTGTGATCTTCGTGGAGTCAATGGAGGCTCTGATCGGGGTGCTCGAGAGACTGAGCGAGGAATCTGAGTGTCTGGGCTTGCGAGTGTCCTGGATAAAAACAAAGATCCAAGCCTTTAATGACCTCTTGGGTACATCCATCAGCAGTGTGTCTGTTTGTGGAGAGAGTGTTGACCTTGTTGAGAGGTTTACTTACCTTGGCAGTGACATTCATGTCACTGGTGACTCTTCCTATGAAGTCAGTAGATGGATTGGGAGAGCATGGGGGGTCATGAGGTCGCTGGAAAGGGGTGTGTGGTGCTCCCGATATCTATGCAAAAGGATGAAGGTCCAAGTCTTTAGAGTCCCTGGTGCTTCCTGTCTTTCTATATGGTTGCAAGACATGGATGTTAACCAGTGACCTGAGACAAAAACTGGACTCCTTTGGTGCTGTTTCTCTCTGGAAAATCCTTGGGTACCGTTGGTTTGACTTTGTGTTGAGTGAGTGGTTGCTCATGGAGTCCAGAATGAGGCACATTACCTGCATTGTGAGGGAGAGTCAGTTACGGCACTATGGCCATGTGGCGTGTTTCCCCGAGGGTGATCCAGCTCGTAAGATCCTCATTGTTGGGGACCCGAGTGGCTGGACCAGACCAAGGGGTAGCCCACGTAACACCTGGCTGCGGCAGATAGAGGGTCATTTCCGGAAGGTGGGATTGGACCGCGTGTCTGCCTGGGGGGGTTGCAAACCGCGATCCTGAGTTGTTTCGTTGTGTAGTGGGTGCGGCAACACACTATACTAGTGCATGCTCCCCAACTTGACTTGACTTTAACATGTCAGTCATTCATTTTCCAACCCACTATATCCTAAACATATTTACCTAAAAAACTTTAACATTCAGTACATTCACCTAAAAATGTAACTTACAAAACAGAATTGCTGTACTGTTGTGCAATATTAACTCTACAGGCAAGCAGATCCTATCAGCACAGCATCTGGTGTAAGGCTGGAACCAAACCTGGACATGGCACACTCACTCTTGGCGACTTACAGCGTCTGATTAATGTAACATGCAAGCCATTTTTCAATGGGCAATAGAGAATGTACCAACTCAACAGATTATGCATGAAACCATCCTTGGACATACGGTAGAACAATTAGCTGGCACCAATCTAATGCAATCTAATAATATTTCAGAAATACACAAATTAAATAAATTTACTGTTGTACTAATCTCAGGAAATATGTAGTTTGTGCCTTCTATATTTTTTCAAAATTCACTTAATTTCTTTCCAGAGAGCACTCAAAAATACCTTACATATGATGTTTTTCTTTATACAATCTTAAGTATGTAATCTACAAAGTGTTTTTTTTCCCCAAGAGGGAAACAAGAAATCTCTGCCATATATTAGCTAAAACATCATAAAATACTGTACCCAATATAAATGTCAATTACACTGACACCATTACATGCTTTGAAATTATTTAGTATAAAAACTTGACACAAATTTGTCTTGTTTGTTTTTATACACAAAGAGAAACAGGTGAGTAAATTGCTTGTAAATTTGAGCAGCCAGCTGTTATTTGCTGTATAGACTGACTTTCAAGGAAATTTCCTTTTTGTTCTGCTGTTGTAGCTATTGAAATCAAATAAATGTTGTAATCTGTTGTACTTTAAATCCACATTAACTAAATTTACCCGTTAAAACATTACACAATTTAGTAAAATACACAACATTAGGTTGCTTTAGATTGAAAACCTTATTGTAGGCCTCATTCAAATGTCTATCAAAGTGTCAAGCATAAAGTAACTGACACACCAGCTGGGTCTGTAGGAAACTAGGCTGCAAACAGACACCAGTTTATTTTAATCACCTGACACAGAGATTCCAGGGTTGCCGTTGAAATCTATTTTAAGCTTCAGCGACATCAGCTGACCAAAAGCACAAAAACAACACTAGCAAATGGTACATACCTGATGTTAAGGTTTTAATCATGAAACAGAAACAACTTTTGTAAGCTGTTACACTCAGGGAAATAAATGACCTCTGAATAACAATTATTGTTGGCAAATTACATATCTACTTTTATGACATTGGCACTAGTATAAGAAAAACTCAAATCAGTATAATAACCTTCACTTTTCTAACACTGGTCTTTGCTTTAAAATATATGTAATTATATTCTCAGTAATATTGTCCATAGTAAAGTACCAGGAGAACTATATCCAACGAATCACTTCAAAATAAAATATGCTGAATTCAGTACAGTTTGTAGCCAAGCAATTTTTAATTTAGTAGAGTTGAGTTTTATCTGTAAAAAGCCATTCTGTCACAAGAATAATGTGCTGCTGTTGCAAAGAAAATTATTTTGTTGAGAGTAATTCAGAGGAATTGTATCCTATGGAAGCAGAACAGTGTTTTTGACACATATATTGCAACAACCGGATGTTCACTGTATTAGGAAATATTTTGTGATTTTTTTTTTTTTTTTTTCAAATGTCAATGAACTTTGTCTAAAATGGAAATGACAGGACACAGCTCTTTTACTTATCAAACTGTGGTAACTACAGGGGGATAACATTGATGAGGCACAGCATGAAGTTATGGAAAAGAGTAGTAGAAGCTAGGTTAAGAAGGGACGTGATGATTACTGAGCAGTAGAATAGTTTCATTCCAGGAAAGAGCACCACTGATGCGATGTTTGCTCTAAGGGTGTTGATGGAGAAGTATAGAGAAGCCCAGAAGGAGTTGCATTGTGTCTTTGTGGACCAGGAGAAAGCATATGACAGGGTGCCTCAAGAGGAGCTGTGGTATTGTATGAGGAAGTCGGGAGTGGAAGAGAAGTATGTAAGAGTTGTACAGGATATGTACGAGGGAAATGTGACAGTTGTGAGGTCTGCGGTAGGAGTGACGGATGCATTCAAGTTGGAGGTGGGATTACATCAGGGATCGGCTCTGAGCCCTTTCTTATTTGCAATGGTGATGGACAGGTTGACAGACGAGATTAGACAGGAGTCCCAGTGGACTATGATGTTTGCTGATGACATTGTGATCTGTAGCGAGAGTAGGGAGCCGGTCGAGGAAACCCTGGAGAGGTGGAGGTTTGCTCTAGAGAGGAGAGGAATGAAAGTCAGTAAGAACAAGACAAAATACATGTGTGTGAATGAGAGGAAGGCCTGGGAGTAGAGTTGGTGAAGGTGGAGGAGTTTAGATATGTGGGATCAACAATTCAGAGTAACGGGGATTGTGGAAGAGTGGTTAAAAAAAGTTCAGGCAGGGTGGAATGTGTGGAGAAGAGTGTCAGGAGTGATTTGTGACAGACAGGTATCAGCAAGAGTGAAAGGGAAGGTCTACAGGACAGTAGTGAGACCAGCTATGTCATATGGGTTGGAGACGGTGGCAATGACCAGAAAGCAGGAGACAGAGCTGGAGGTGGCACAGTTAAAGAAGTTAAGATTTGCATTGGGTGTAATGAGGATGGACAGGATTGGAAAGTTGTACATTAGAGGGTCAGCTCAAGTTGGACGATGTGCAAAGGAGAGATGCTGGGTATACTGGGAAAAGGGTGTTAAAGATAGAGCTGCCAGGCAAGAGAAAAAGAGGAAGGCCTAAGAGAAGGCTTATGGATGTGGTGAGAGAGGACATGTAGGTGGTGGGTGCAACAGAGGAAGATGCAGAAGACAGGCCGATATGGAAGAAGATGATCTGCTGTGGCAACCCCTAACAGAAGCAGCTGAAAAAAGAAGAAGAAGAAAATTGTCATATCAGGAAAAAATATTGTGTGCTATAGATCCAGGGAATTCAGAATGGATATTGTCAGGTATCAGTGTACTGATTCAGATAAGGACATTTTCACTGATATCAGTTTAAACTGCCTAAGGTTTAATGAACTCAAAATATCTAACTTCTTAAAGTCCTGTTAAACTCGGGAATCATGCACCTATGCGTGATTAAAAACAAAAAACCCACAATAAGACTTTTGAAAATAATGAAGTACTTTTATATTTGACATCAGGTCAAACATTTTAAAAGAGGACATGAAAATGTATAAAACATTTAGATAAAGTGTTTTTCCTCAAGGAATCACACTACAATTTGTGCCAATCTGGACATTTGCACTGTGGTAACTGCTGGTGTCCAGTCACAAACGTACAAAATTTGGATTACAAAGGTCCTCAGAAGAGCAACAGGAGTTATCTTACAATCACAAACACAGGGGCTGCCTCTAAGCACTGCAAGCAGAACATCAGCACAGTTCTGACGCACCAGGCCACCCCCTTTAAGTGCAGCACAGCCATTACATTCTGCCTGTCCACAGTACAAATACTGCAAATTATCCCAAGTGCTTTGTCATGGAATCACACTGCAAACCATCCAAATCTAGACATTTGCACTGCAATAACTTCCAGCGACCACTCGTAAACCCGCAACATCTAAATTACATGGCTCCATGACAAAGTGATGGAGGGTGGGGGGCATGCGGTGTCATACTGCCAAATTTGAGTGTAGTGGTTAAAGCTTGTAGGATGCTTTATACAATGTAACATATGGCATACTGTATATAGTCTGGCTTTACATGTAGGGAAGGGAATGATAAAATTCCAAAGTGAGTGGAAGGGAAGACGAGAAGATAACAGAACGTCACACGTCTTAAGAACTAACTTTAGTTGAGGGTAAAATAGGAAAGGATGAAAAAGGACCAGGAAATCTGGATCTTAACTGCTGGAATATCTAAAGCTCATTTTTATCAGAAATATCTCTGAGTATGCTAACTTTTATATGACCTAGAATGAAAATCTGTAACAATGTTACAAGTCATACTTTGATTTTTTTGAGTTCCATGGTGTTTACATTGATATCCAGTTAAAATATATATTTTAAGTAAGGACTGTGAACATTTTTTTTTTTTTTTACTTTATATTGATGTTTTGCATGCATTTAAATTACATCATAGCTTTATGTTCATATAGCAACACAACTGAAAGTTTCTTATGTTATTCAGTTTCATACAGGATATACAGAAATTATGACTACAACTTCAGGCCATAGGTGGCATATTTTACATGTGTACTGCATGCTTTTTAAACAGATTCTCTCTGCAAATGTATTTGAATGGTTTTATCCCAACATTGCACATTAAACCAAACATGCAGCTGCATTTAGCTGTGTTACTCAATTTTTGTAGTTACAATTTTAAAGTGCTTCATTCTATATAAAATTAAAGTAGTCATACAGTATACCTCAGCAATTTCGGATTTTGTTTCTAAGCAGGGTAAATGTCAACAATATATTTTTACATGATAATTTGAAATTGCAGGTTTCCATTTCCTATGAATTAGAAGTGTGCCAGTGTGTTATAATATGCAAGAGAATGGCTGTTGATGCACTTCAAAGTAGGATATGATTTCAGGTCGTATATATTATATTTGTTCACCCGCAGGGTTATATTTAAATTCTTATTTCATCCTTACTTATTCAGAAGAACTTTTTTATTGAAAATATATTTTTGTGCATGCTATTATTTTTAACCAATTTATTTTATTAAATTACTAGCTGATTACCCAGTGGCTTCGCTCACTGAGTGCAAGGGAAAAAAATAAAATGTATTTATAAAATAAGTTTGTTAATTGCCAATTTTATTTTTCAACAAATAAAGAGCGCTTACAATAACAAAGAAATCAATATAAACAACACTATTAACAATATTATCATATGAGAATATGACGTAATATATAAGAAGCACATTGCATATAAATATAAATTATTAAACAGTAAAATCTTCTTCTATAATACGCTACCGTGGCTGTTCGTTTGTCTGTCCAGGATTTTAAATCACCTGTAGCTGGCAAACCGTTTCACCTATTGACTTGAAATTTGGTACACATATACTACGTGACGTCTACTATCCGCTTTCGGGGTGATGATTTTATTACTCTTTTTATCTTTATTTTATTTTATTGTAGAATCAACTCTCAGCAGCGCGCAGCAGGGCGGTGGGCGCCATTCTCATTCCCTACCACCTTCGCTAATCATTCTTGAGGCAGATTGAAGACTTAAGTGCCAGATTAAGTGAAAGGTTAAAGAAAACGTACTAAGTAATTGCAACACAAAAACTAACTTAATCAGTTTTAACACGAAAACATGCCGACGAAAGAGAAGCAGCGGGCCGCTAGGGTGGAGTAAAGAAGAGCTGCTCAGGAAGCAGCAAACCTCTGAGCAAACGAATGCTAAACGTACAGAGAAAGAGGATGAATACTATGAATGATCAAGTCAAGTGTATACACTGCATGTTATTGTGCAGTGCGCCGTTACAGGTATTTTGATAAAAGAATTTGAACAACATATAAGAAACGTATAAATTATTAAACAGTAAAACATTAACATTTAAGAAGTAAAGATACATTGAGTACTACTGCAGTGCTTTCGGGTATACTAAATTTTTTGTTTGCCCATTACGTGCATAAATGTATACATTTTTTGGTGTACATACCCGAGAACACGCGACATATAACTGACCATGGGAGAAGCATGGATTTTAAACATGCGTTGAGTTCATCTGCTGGTGTCCCTCGTGGAATAACTGGTAATGTTTGACGAAAATCTCCTGCGAGTAAAATGACAGTATCTCCCATTATTTTGGTAGGATCTCGGAGATCTTGCATTGTTCGGTTCAAGACTTCATAAGCTCTTTTATGTGCCATGGTGCACTCATCCCAAACTATTATCTTTGAATGTTGCAGGACTTTTGCCTTTCCAGAGCCCTTGCGTATGCTGCAAATTGGATTTTCATCGTGAGCGAGGTTCAATGGTAATTGCAATGCCGAATGTGCTGTACGGCCTCCATCTAATAATGTAGAAGCGATTCCCCATGACACTACAGCCAGAGCTATGTCACCAATCGCTCTCTCTGCAAGAATCAGGTTTATTAAGAGTGTTTTTCCTGTTCCTCTGTGGTCATATGTAATTTCCGTTTCTTTCTGTTTTAAACACGAAAAGAACTTTATTATATATATGTATATATAGATTGTACATTGTTACCGTTATTAAAAATATTTGGTAGATTTTAAAAATATTTGGTTGAATTTAATGAGCTATTTAATTAACCATATTAATACTATAAAAAAAGTAATCATCATAACCAATTAAGCAATTGAATTAAACATGTATATCGGAATTATCTCACAAAAAATAAAATCGTAAACACCAAAACATAATGGAAATAGTCTTGTGATCAAAATAGTGAGATATGTTCCAAGGGGTGCCTCCTCTGCTAGATTAGATTATTGTGGGAAACAATGAATATAGTGAAGAAACCACTTTATACTCTTTAAAATGTGTTGGTAGTTAGAGACAACAATGTTCTACACTAAGTAAGAAATGTCTAAGCGAAGGAGGTTAAATTAACTTCTTTTTGGAATAGGTGGTGGAAGAGATGACTGCCGACAAAGGCTATTTAAAGGAAGACGAGTGGACTCTTCCTCATAAATCAGACACTGCTTTAAAAAAAACTAAACAAATTAAGGACTGAAGAGGTGTTCCAAGAAAAACAAAGAAAGTCATCAGCATATATGGTTTTTTGGGGGTCATAAGGTATATTAATATGGATGATCAGATCCAATTTATGAAGGCAATGTCAAGAGAGTGAACAGAAAGATTAATAAATCAGTAAGTGTATTTATAACACTCAGAAGCATTTGGGAGCTTGAAACTCGGATCATTTTAAATTTCTGTTTATTAACTTCAAAGATAGAAATATCAAATTTTTGTTTATTAAAATGTTTTTACAGGAATAAGTGGTATTCTGAAAGAACAGTACAAGCACAATGTAATAATCAGTAGAGTACATTAAACACGAATAGGCTTATGGTGGATAAAAGCGATTTCGCAGTCATTCTAGTGATATGAAAACTGCATTATTGATGTGCTATTGATAATTTTTGGTGGTGGTGGGTCTATAGCTATTTGAAGTTCATATTTCTTAAAAATAAGACTTTTGAAAAAATGTGCATGATGGAGAATTAAAATCTATGTTGAAGACTCAAGCTAAAACTGTTGTCTGTAACAGTGAAGACCATGATGGGTAGAAGGCTGTTGTGGCGCTTTGCCAGTAAATTACAGTACCAGTGAAATACTGAATAAGTAAAATCTGTAGATAACATAGCCTAGAGTTTTATTTTAGTGCTGAGTACATCTTCATTCACTTACTATATGTACAACAGCTTACTGAGTCACATCTTAAGGAGTTCTTTTCCTCTTCCATGTCTAGATAAATTAGATGAACCTTTGTATTGATGGCTTATATTGCTTACTGTAGATCACTTAATTTACATGATAAGACCATGCAGCAGGAGAAGGAAGTTGTTGTTACAAAGAATTGCACAAGCCACTTATCTGATGGGGGTGTTCACACCCTTTCGTACGAATACTGACATTTCAATAACTTGTGTTGGGGATGTTTTGCCATCAGGTGTGGCTATCAAATGAGTAAGATGAAAATATGCAAGCTCTAATAAAGTCTATCAAGGTACATTTGAGACAGTAAATTAATCAGTAATTAATCAGTAATTGTAGTCGGAGAGAATGTTTCTTGGTTTTAAGACAGATGATTTCGACAATACACCAATGGTATTAAACAGGCGTTTTTTAATTTTTTAAATTTTGCACAGTGAGCTCTATCTGCTCAGCAATCCTGGCATTTTCTTAAATTTCCTTGACGTATTTGTGTACCACTCTTAAAGAAGAAAAGACCACTGGGATCAGAGTTGTTTCATGCGAACCAGACAGACACAGTAAGTGCAAGAAAGTGCTTTTAGCTGCAGTGGCCAAAACAGAGGCCCATGTGTAAATAAATATTGGTGAAGGCATGAAGAATGACTTGGACTAAAATATACTGCTCAAAAAAATTAAAGGAACACTTTAATGAGAGTCTAGCATCAAGTCAATGAAACTTCTGGGATATTGACCTTGTCAGTTAAGTAGCAGATGGGGGTGTTAATCATTTTCAGCTGCTTTGGTGTTAATGAAATTAACAACAGGTGCAGTAGAGGGGCAAAAATGAGACAACCCCCAACACAGGAATGGTTTAACAGGTGGAGGCCACTGACATTTTTCCATTCTCATCTTTTCTGAATGTTTTTTCACTAGTGTTGCATTTGGCCATGGTCCGTGTCATGTAGCATGAGGCGATACCTGGACCCTACAGAGGTTGCACAAGTAGTCCAATTTCTCCAGGATGGCACATCAATACGTGCCATTGCCAGAAGGTTTATGAGGGTGGCCTGAGGGCCGATGTCCTCTAGTGGACCCTGTACTCACTGCTCAGCACCATGGAGCTCGACTGGCATTTGCCATGGAATACCAAAATTGGCAGGTCCACCACTGGCACCCTGTGCTTTTCACAGATGAGAGCACATGTGACAGACGTGAAAAGGTGTAGAGAAGCCAAGGAGAAAGTTGTGCTGCCTGTAACATCATTCAGCATGACCAGTTTGGTGGTGGGTTAATGATGGTCTGGGGAGGCATATCCATGGAGGGACGCACAGACCTCTACAGGCTAGACAATGGCACCTTGACTGCCATTAGGTATTGGGATGAAATCCTTGGAACCACTGTCAAACCCTAAGCTGATGCAGTGGGTCCTGGGTTCCTCCTGGTGAACAACAATGCCCGGCCTCATGTGGTGTATATGCAGGCAGTTCCTGGAGGATGAATCGATACCATTGACTGGCCCCCACGCTCACCTGACCTAAATCCAATAGAACACCTCTGGGACATTATGTTTTGGTCTATCCGATGCCGCCAGGTTGCGCCTTAGACTTGTCCAGGAGCTCAGTGATGCCCTGGTCCGGATCTGTGAGTAGATCCCCTAGGACACCATCCGTTGTCTCATTAGGAGCATGCCCTGACGTTGTCAGGCATGCGTACAAACACGTGGGAGCCATACAATCTACTGAGTACGATTTTGAGTTGCTGCAATGAAATTTCGGTAAAATGGACTATCCTGCCGCATCATTTTTTCACTTTGATTTTTGAATTCAGCCCTCTTTAGGTTGATAATTTTAATTTCCATCAAACAAAGCGCCATCCTTTCGTTCCTAACACATTACTCAATCCATGTCAGTATAGATATCCAACATGATTTTTTTTCCCCATTGAGATCTGATGTGTTTTCAAAGTGCTCCTTTAATTTTTTTGAGCAGTTTAGTTCTAGCAGGCCATTCAATGACACAGGATGGGTAGATGGGACGTCACCCCATCATGAGGTCCAGGTGGAAATGCTGAAAGCCCTGGATACTGTAGGAGATGTTTTGTCTAATATACCTCTTTACTGTGATGTGTAAGACAGGGACAGTGCATTAGGACTAGAAGAGTAGGATGGTGATCCTCGATTTTAAAAAAAGAGACAAGAGTGTGTTTCCGTACCTAAAGGGCCATATGATTTGGCTTCCCTAGAAAAGTCTCTCTTGGATTACTGGAATGGAAACTCCACTCAACAGCTAAAACTCAGATTCAGGAAGAACAAAGTTGATTTGTCTTGGCCGTGGAACAGTGGACCAAGTTTTTATCCTTGTACGGATATCTGAAGGGATCATGTGGGATTAGTAATCTTGTCTACTTATGCTTTGTGAATTTGGGAAAAAGTTTAGGATGACTTGCCCTATGGTATCCTGAGGAAGGCATTTCAAGAGTATGAGTAAGAGTTCTTGCGCAGCAACAGCTGTGTTTTTATATTGTGTTGGCACTGGACTTTGCGAATGGTACATCTTGTGTCCTTTGTCCTCTAGATTTTATTGTATTCATGAACAGGACATTAAAAAGTCTATGCAAGTTTTAAAAAGTATTTAGTTTGAGAACCTAACAGTTGCACCTCTTTTGCCTGCAGATGATACTATCTTCTTCATTTCTCATAACACACTGGCACACACTGCAATATTTTACATCTGGGTAGAATGCAGTTGGAATGAAAATCAGAATTTCCAATCTAAGGACAAAATTCTTTCCCAGAAAAGAGAGCTTTGCTCACGCAGGTAAAGAGGGAGCTGCTGCCCCAAACACCAAAGTTCAAGTATGTTGGTGTCTTGTTCATAAGCAAGGGCTGACATGACTGTAAGATTGACCAATAAACCAGTACTGTGTCAGCAGTCTTATGAATAGTACTGGACTACAAAAGTGAGGCAAGAATGCACAAAACCACTTTGTTTTCCTGTCAGTGTACATCCTCACCCTCACCCTCACATTTAGGTAGTGACTAAAGGAATGAGATTGTGTGTACAAGAGCCAGAAATAAGGTTGTTTGACTTGCTTTCTGTGAAAGGGAAAGCAGCTTGGCATTATGGGAGAACTTTAGAGTCGGACTACTGTTTCTCAGATTTAACAGGAGTTGGCAAAGGTGCTTTGAGCATGTAGCTCAAATGCCCCTGACTGCGTCCTCTGGGTGATATACAAGGTAAAGCGGTCTGTTCGAAAAAATCGGATGACAGGATGTACTCCAAAATATAAGCAGTGCATTAGTTCTGAATGAAAATCTGTTCAACTATAAGTATTTGTTATGCAGGGAAACTTCCAGGCATTGGTTAACAATGTGAAATAGGGTCTACTTCAGATATATGCAATTTAATTCATAAATGACATATACTGTATCATGGTTGTTGCTTTAATGTATAGCATGTATCTTTCTTCCAGATGCTACAGAAAAAACAACATGAAGACTGTGAATAAATTAATACTATTCTAATTATTCTAACACTGTTAAGTACACCATGTTTTTTCAGGCCCATCTTTGCATACACCAATCTGGACTTTAAATACGAGGACATGCAGAGTGTACAAAATAATCACTCACCAATATCATTGGCAAGAGAGGAGGGATCAGAGGCTCCCAAAGTGGCTTCAAACTCCTCCTGCAGGCGATAAGCTCTTTGAAGCAAAGACTCCAATTTGTGAATAAACTCTGCACTAATAATGTCCTAAAAAATATAATTCATTATATTTTAAACATAACTACAATGCTATGCACAAGTCCCAAATACAAATATTACCACAAATAATAAAAATTACTGTTATGTTGGGTTTTTTTAAAATAATGTTTTACTTAAACAACATTTTTTACAATCAAGAGTGGGTGCACTTGAATATCCTGCTTACAGTGTTACATTGTTATTGGGATATAATTACAGTATAATGTGCAATATATTACACAGGGTAACATCTGAGAAATGAGTTGTACTAGATTCCCATAAGCTAGTGTATGTATATTTGTCAGTAAGCCACACAGCAATTCATCTAAAAGATTCATGACATTTAATAACACAGAATAAACATGAGAATACCCCAGGCACCTTTGTGTTTTGTGATTTCCAGAAAACTAAAATACCTAAAAAAAACTTAAAAGTTTCTGAATTTCATTTACCTATACATATTCCCTTTCTTGCTAACATCTTTTTTCAATTTGATTTCTCACCTTTCCCTTAAAATTATACAGAAATGTCCATTTGCTTTTGAAACACTTGCTACAAAAATTGCAATAGCCCCCTGGTGGATCTGTAGTAATGTTGTCTCACTTACTCACTGAATCCATTAAAAAACATGCTCTTGAATGTTCTTTAATCCACTGTAATGCCTTGTTATTTGTTTTTATACAACGGCAAATTGTATTTTACAGGGAATGTGAAACTGAAAAAGGCCTATGTCAGTAACAAAACAATTTTACTTAAAAGATCAATAAGCAAGTTTTATGGTTGTAATGCTCCTTCCCTACTTAACTAAGTAATCAGCACTGCTTTTCATGGATAATTAAAAGATTTGGATGCATTAAACTGCACACCATCATCTAATAGTGTCACTTAAATCAATGGTTTTCAAACTGATGAGGTATGACATACACAGACTATGGAGGACATGATTGCCAGGGACACGCATGAATAGAAGGATTACAGCTTAGAAAATCAAGGAGACAAAGAATGAAAGTTTACAAACTTATAGCCACAATAAAAATGGTGTAGAATCCCAAAAATGACTATTAGCTGTCATCAAGGGAAAAAAAAAATCAGAGATACTTAAACAAAACAGTATCTTTGTTAACTGTGTACTTTGTTAACTAAAGGAAACATTCAAACTTTTCCGATACAATTTTAAAATGTACCGGTAAACAACTTCTTAGTTAAAAATAACAATTGTTACATTTTATTAGATGTTTAATTAACCATCTAAACTTACCAATATAGAAGATTTTGTTTTACTGAATTTCACTTGAAATACAACTTAAAGAAAATGCTGAGTCTATCTATATTAGAGATACATTTCTGAGGTTTTTACTCATTTCTTTTAAGGCTATGCAGCTGTAAGTACCAGGCAGCATTATCTGGCATCCTGTCCGGAAGAAAAGCAGGACCCTTGCCAAACCGAGAAGCCCAAGTGGATGGACAGCAATGGCCTGGCATCCCGCCCAGGATGGGAATGTGACCCTTACCCAGACAGGAAGTTTCCTATTTCGGATGTGGTGAGAGGGCATGCAGGTGATGGGTGTAACAGAACAAGATGCAGAGGACAGGAAGATATGGAAGACGACGATCTGCTGTGGCAACCCCTAACAGGAACAGCCGAAAGAAGAAGTAGTAGTAAGTCACGTCAAACTTACAACCTTTAGAAGCAAGTCCCGTGATACGCATGCAGAGCAGGTTAGAGATAATGGAAGTAGGAAAATTCGAAAGTCTCAAGAAAATGAGAGTAAAGCTCACATTAGTGCAAACAAATGGAAAATTTTACTCTGTGAAACAATGGAACAGTGAAAACAGATCGAATAGTGTTTGAGGATGTCTAGGGGAGAAGAGAGACAAGGCAGTGACTTTAAAATGTTTGAAGTGCCACACGAAATGCAGATCACGCTGCACAGGAGCAGCAGCAAGCCAGCAGATGTTCGAGCAAAGAGGAGTTAAAAAAAACAACAACTATTATTTGAATCCCATTGTATCACCGTTAAAGAGGGGTTTCAGAGGTGCGACCACATCTCATTTTTAACTTAATGAATGAAATGGGATTATTCTACAAAAAACAAAATTAATACAGGGGCATGCTAATCTGGCAGACTGGTGTTTACAGATTTATCATAATTTTGATGGCCATCTAGCTAATTCAGGGTTTTAATTTAAAATTCTCTCTAAAAATATTTTTCACTCATTCTGTGTATTAATAATTAATCCAATGTCCAAGATGTACGGTATATTAGTTTTGTATGTTTACAATACAAGGCTGTAAATGTATTTCTTTATTTTTGTTAATATTGTTCTGCACTGTCATTCAAAATACACATTAAAAAGCAGGAAATTTACTGCCAACTGAAATGGTTAACACACATAATAAAATACTCTTCTGAAGGATTTAGCTATCTGCATAAAAATGCCCCATACACATGTTCACACAAACATGCAGACTATACAAAGGGGACACCCCAAGCTGAAGTCAGACTCAAAAAATGAGGTGTAGAGCAGTTGCTTTCTGGGTCAGTGGTCTTGCCTTTTTTAAAAAATAAACATAAAAATTAACATTTTTAAGCATCTTCAAAAAAGTAAGTCAAACGTAGCTTAATTCACAATTCTTATTTTAATAATATGAAAAATACGAAGAACTGAAAAACTTAAGCTGGTGTCAGACAGCACATTTCATTTCCAGGAGTTGTTAGTCACAGTCTTCATTTACCTAATCTTAGAAAAAGTTACACAGAGTTTCAGTGTGTACTCATAACCAACAGGGGTTTTAAGTGAAACCCCTGGAGCATCATTTATAATGCTCTATATGAACAATTCTAATTGGTTTCATTTTATTGTAGCATGTTGATAGTCACATTAGTTGGCTGTTATCACCCAGTGAGCATTCACTCAGAGGTCCAAGGACTGAAAAAGAGTGAGGGACATTGGTGAGTAAAAGGTAAGAAATAAAGCAAGTGTCTAGGACTGTGAAAATGAAGAAGAGGCTTATTAAAACTTTGAGTCCAACAAAGGTATACATTTGATATTTCATGTTTGTTGCATCATAATAGAATGGAAAATGAAAAACAAGATGGGAAGAGATGATAGCTTACTCTTTTGTGCTCCAAAATGATTTGATTGTCCAAGTGAGGTTGACACAGTGGTATGTTTAAGTTGAACAAAAGATATGGAACAATGATAAAAAGTCACTAGGGAACTGTGTAATTTGACACCTTCAGAGGCAACAAGATACAACAGCTGCAGTACTTAAACCTGACAGGTTTTCCTACTAGAGCTCACATCAAGTCCTACAATGTGAGGTCCGCCTTTAATTCAAGCAAACATCCACTCTCATTGTGCAAGAAAAAAAAAGTAATTCCGCTACAAACTAGTATACCTGAAATCACCAGCATGGTTATTTAAAAACCTGATTATATTAAGCATGGTATAATGATGGTGATATAAAAAGTTTATTTATTGAACCAGAAAAAGGAAAGAAATATCAGTTTTCTAAATATGGTATCCAGCTAGGAGAAAAAGGTGTGTTTATGTACAATTGTGCATTTTGCATTGCCTGCACTCTTGTCTTATGTTGCCTATTCTTTGGTATCTTAATGCTAATCTCAACTTCTTCACAGTGTACAAAAACCAAGCCTTTTTTCAGTAGAGCTAAAGGAACATATAAGGAGGGGAGAGAACAATAAAAAGTCCAATAAAAATAATAGTTGCACCTGTTAGTCCTTAACAAATGTCATCTTTTTGACCAGATCCTGCTTATACACCTTAATTCAAGGATAAGTGTATGTGTGCATCCATTCGGTTGCCATTGTACCTGTCAACAGATGGCGCATCACAAACATTAACACTGTTTTTGTGAATCCTAACTAAATGGCATATAAAAGAGACATATGCATTGCATTTTTCATTCCATCAAATGGCACATCACAAACATTTGCAGTAATGCATTTTCTTACAACAAATATTTCTGATGTGCCACCTGTTGGAAATGCAGTTATAATGCATATTATTACTAAATGTGTTAGAAAATACATTCCAATACATGGTGCACTGCAAATGTTAATGCTAAGGTCTACATTGATTACTTAGATTTCAGCCTGTCATATACAGGTAACACAGGTATGATGTTTATACTGCTAAGAGAAACATTGTTAAATTAATTCAAATGAGGACTCCTTTTTACTAATCAGAAAAAATATTTATGTTCATATGATCATAAACAGATCACTAGAACATGTTCAGTGTACTAGAACATATACAAGATAGAATGTGCTCAACACTGTTAATGTGTCTGCTGCATCTTGATAACTGCATTCTGTTAAAATATAGTACTTAATTCAGTTAAGTAAATGTCTGAAATTTTTTCAGACTTCTACATACTGTATTGTTATTCTACTGTAGCATTCACCCACTTCTAAAAATGAATAACATTAACATATTTAGGACAGTATATAATCAGCAAGAAATTTTGGATACTATAGAAACCTAGTGTGTACATAAAAAAAATGTGTGCAAGATAGTTTTTGTTTTAAAGTCAGAAAAAATACACTGCTTTCATCACTGCTTTAACTTAACTACTTTTTTCCATACAGACGTACAGAAGATATATGAAAAAATGCATTACTATGTGATTATTTTATGTTTTGATTATTTGTATTTGTATCTCTACCGCAGTCTCTTTTCTAATTCTGATAAAAATCTCTCTACTGCCTGCTACTGTATTCTCGTAACAGTCAATATTTGCACTTCTAGAATGTTTTAGAATAAAATATTCTGTCATTTTGCTGTTAGTAAGATAACCAATAATTTTTGCTATAGAGTTATTTGGACTGAATATAAAACATTCTTCATATAAAACACTCTTCAACATTCTAGAATAAATGCTGTAAAATGAAAGGTGAAACACTTTCAGATTGAAGTGAATATTTTTATTTAAATACCATTCATTATTAATTATGAAGATGAAAAAATCTTTATAGGAAAACTGTTCAGAATGTTTTCCACACAGTTTTAAACCTGTCATCTGAATATAAATATTTATACAGTATTTACAGTCAGTGGGGTTCCTTTCTACAACTCCTAGGGCTTGTGTTGAAATTAATTCTAAAACTATGATTGAAATACCATCATTCCTTTATCATCTTAGTGCAATCCACAACAAACACATTTGTAGTTTCTTCATGAAAAGTCACACCTTCAAATAAATTTTGAAAAATATGAAGAAATTTCTATTCTGCAGACTGTCCGCTATGTAATTCAATGTTTTTCTAGCTGTGTTAATGGGCAATTTAAAATACAAAACTGCTATTTTTTGGTAGCTCTGGAAGTGATGATTTACCTCTACACTCTCTTCCGCGATTGCATCACCAGCTCCCAGCTTAATGGAAGCACAACTGGCTTCATCTTCAGCCTGTCGACTGCGAAATGACAGCGCTTGCTCCCAGCGCCGCAAAGCCTCTTCAAATAGCTCCATGCCTGCAAGATAAAAAACAAACCATTAGAAGATAACACACTATAAATGTCTAAAGTGAATCAGTAATTCTCTGCAACCATAATGAAGAACAGTGAGCATCAGTTAATTATTCTTTAATGGAATTTTTGCACAGCCATTATTTCAGCCTTTTTTTCATTTATTTTATTTAGAAAACAAAACATTTACAATAATACACAGCTCATGCAAAATATACACACTTGTAGTACAACCATTGTATTCTAAAAAAGAAAAGAAACAAAGCAACAAAACTACCATCAAAAGACACACAGAAAATATAACTCAAAATGTACAATGCACATGCACACACACATACACACACACACGTTAATAAATAAACTACTCCCAAGAATATGATGCCACAAAAGCAAGAATTATCTATATAAACAGAAAAGAAAGAGCCAAGGAAAGGAGTAGAGGAATCAATAAAATAAATTAGCAAAGTAATCCCCTATCGTCTCACTGGGCTTGACTATACTGTTATTCCCCCACACCAAATGTACCAAGATGATGCAGCTCACCCACTTTCTGTAGATCAGAAGCAGTCTACATAGGCAGGTCTATAAAGTCCTAGGTCAACAAGGCAACAGTGTCCTATGGCAGTCCTTGAAACCACTGTGCCCCTGAAACATTGCAGCAAAGCAGTTCTCCAAGTCCCTCTCTTTTAAAATCAACATGAACTACGGCTCTCAAGAGTGACAGCTACATATTAAAATTTATGTTATTACTACATAATCTGTACATTGTAATTGTTATGAAATTTTGACTAACCTAACAAATTTTTGGTATCTCTAAAACAAAAGTTTATCATTTCTAGCATTAAGTGTTGACTGAATAAAACAGAAGCTGATTTGTCGATTGTGTTCAAACCAGGCACTCTGTCCAATCTTAAAAATCTGGAAACTTTGATGACCCTTTTAGCAGCACCATGCACCAACAACAGGATAGAGAGGCCTAAAGGTAAATAAAAACTGTATCTTTATTAATCACAATAATCATGGAAGATAAGTACTTGTAGATTATAAAATACAAAAGCAAAAGAGTATATTAACAGAGCCTTGCTACCTCTCTAAGCCTGGCTTACATAGATTTGATTTGACTGGTCGGATGATTTGCCCACTTGCAAATACCAAAAGAACTCTACACATTTCCAGTTTAATTCTGTTATTGACAATGGGCTCGGTCTTCTTTTGCAATTTGAGACTACACTAACTATCTCCTCACTGACTCTAGTGGCCTCTCTGTCATATCCCTGCACCCCTAAACCTTCTTTTGCCATCAAAGAACCAGGTCTCCACTATCTTGGAGGAACACCATGATCCTATCCCATACCATCCCACTTCAGGCCATGACTGCCCTCTTGTAGATGTACAAGAAAATATCAGACTAGACTAGAGTATGTATATATTATTTTTCAACATCTACTAATTTCACTGGAAATAACACACGCTGTCTGTGCAAACTAATATATACACAACACTTCTATAGTGCACTAGATTAGTGTAAAAGCAAAGAAAAAAAGTTTTGCATCTTTCATTCTTCATTATTGTTTATTTTGAAATGACTGTGCCAAACTTGAAAAAAAATGTTTGGGTTCACAATACTAAGTTGAGTTTACAACTCAAATTATCATGAAGGTAAAACGTTGAGTATCAACATGCTGATCCATCTAGCTTCTGTAACACATTAAACATGCTAATGTATATTTTTTCCAAATCATGCTTCAAGGCACCTAGGTTTGATTACTAGTTTATATAGGCAAACACTTTTCCAGCATATTTTGAAAAATAACATATTAAAGATTGTGTTATTTTTTTCCTATGTCAAAGATACTGTAATTCAGGCACTATGATGGATTTTAAGAGTAAAAGAAACTCTATTCTGGTATTCACTGAAAAGACTTGGGGACTAGTTTTCAGTATTTTATGTATTTTTATACAGTTAGAAATACAGCATTAAAATTCAGGGTTGCAGAAAACAAATCATCATCATTATTATTTTCACTAGTTAAGGTTGTAGCTTGGTTGACCAGGCTGTCCCTACAATTTTTTTTTTTTTTAAATCTGAGGTGTGTGATGAACTATTGTGTGTATGTCAATTATGTAACTTATAACTGGAGAGTCGCCAAAACCGAGGTCAAATTCCTTGTATGCAAGAAATCCAATTCTGATTTCAGCAGTTTCCTCTAGCCCTTCTTGTGGAGCAGCTAGACTGTTGTGGAATAGTTAAGATATGTAACACTCTAGTATATTTTGTTTCTGGCTTTAGGTCTTCCCCAGGTGAGATGTTCCTTTTATATTTCTCTGAAGATGTGTCCAGGAAGCATTATATTTACATCGAACAACCTTGACTGGCTCCTCTTGATAATGTGAAGCAGTAGTCCAATTCCAGTTTCCTTCCATATTGTGAAGCTCCTTTCCCTTTCACAGAGAGTGAGCCCAACAGATAGCAGTTATATAGTAGATACAATGCAGAGACATACAGTATGACTACAGCAGCCATTAGTCAAGCATACTGCATAGGCTACAATGCCAACACACAGTGCCAGATTATGAATTGACTAAGCACAGTAGAAAATAGTGCGTGAATTTTAAGATTTATATTTGTAATCAATGTGGATATGTGATGGAAGTAGAAAAAGGCAGTACAATATCAACAAACAAATGTTTGACATACACTGTTCTTTTTTCTTTAAGGTAAACATTCTTCTAATTAAAAATGTTTTAAGAAAAGATACAGCATTATACAAAATTAATACAGGTAATACACTTTTAACAGCCATCAACAGAACAAAAAGTCAGATTAGAAGGAAAACTAAAATGATTGCATACAGCTGCCAAGGTCAGGTTAGGTCAGGTCAGGTTGGGGAGCATGCACTGATACAGCATGTTGCTGCACCCACCACACAAAGAAACAGCTGAGGATCCTGATTGGCAACCCCCCAGGCAGACACGCGGTCCAGTCCCACCCTCTGAAAATAACCCTCTGCCACAGCCAGATGTAACATGGGCATCCCCCTGGCCTGGTCTAGCCACTCAGGTCCTCAACAATGAGGATCCTGCGAGCCGGATCACCCTCAGGGAATTGTGCCACATGGCCATAGTGCCATAATTGATACTCCCTCACAATGCAGGTAATGTGTCTTATTCAGGACTCCATGAGCAACCGCTAATTCTACACAAAATCAAGCCAGCGGTACCTAACGATTCTCCGAAGAAACACAGTACCAAAGGAGTCCAGTCTTCATCTCAGGTCACTGGATAGAGTCCATGTCTCACAACCATATAGAAAGACAGGAAGCACCAGGACTCTAAAGACTTGGACCTTCATCCTTTTGCATAGATAGCAGGAGCACCACACACCCCTTTCCAGTGACCTCTCCCAATCAATCTACTGACCTTCATAGGAAGAGTCACCAGAGACATGAATGTCACTGCCAAGTTAAGTAAACCTCTCGACAAGGTCGACACTCTCTCTGCAGTCAGACACACTGCTGTTGCTGTGCTTAAGAGGTCATTAAAGGCCTGGATCTTGGTTTTTATCCAGGATACTCACAAGCCCAGACATTCAAGAGCTCCAATCAGAGCCTCCAATGACTCCATATAGATATCAGTATTGTCAGCAAAGTTAAGATCAGTGAATCTCTCTTCACCAACAGATGCCCCATAGCCAGTGGACCCCACGACCTTGCCCAACACCCAGTCCATGCAAGCACTGAACAGAGTAGGAGCAAAAACAGACCCCTGATGAACGTCAGAATCAACTGGGAAAAACGCAGAGGTTCTGCCTCCACTCTGCACAGCACTCACAGTACCAGTGTACAGGCCAGCCATGATATCCAGCAACCTTGAGAGGATCCCGCAAAGTCTTAGGATGTCCCTGTGATATCTTGTGTAGTGGGAAAGAGGCCCGAGCCTACACTCTGGACATCTGGTAGTTCATGAACCGAAGAGGATCAGCGGAGAGATACAGACACAGACAAAAATTTAAGGGTGAAAGATGCAAGTTTATTTACAAGAGTGCTGTACAATAAAAATGCAGTAGTGTCAGGTAGACTTTGATTCACAGTCCTTCAGCACTGACACTCTATCAAAAATGAATAAAATCAAAAAAAGGGAAAATATGGCATATTTACAATAACTGTGCAATCCTACAAAAACTATACACACACACTCTCCAACAATAAAGGTAGCCCTCCTTTATCTCAGGCTCAAGAAGCTCCTCCAGCAGGAAAAAAATAAAGTAAAAAAAAAAAAAATGCACAAGAAAAATAATTCAGTTGTGTGTATATACAAAAAAGAAAAAACAATTCCACCAATCCCAAAATCAAAACTATCCCAACACCAAAATAAGTATATATACCTCCACCAAAATTATCACTCGGAGACATATACAGTGGTGTGAAAAACTATTTGCCCCCTTCCTGATTTCTTATTCTTTTGCATGTTTGTCACACAAAATGTTTCTGATCATCAAACACATTTAACCATTAGTCAAATATAACACAAGTAAACACAAAATGCAGTTTGTAAATGGTGGTTTTTATTATTTAGGGAGAAAAAAAAAATCCAAACCTACATGGCCCTGTGTGAAAAAGTAATTGCCCCCTGAACCTAATAACTGGTTGGGCCACCCTTAGCAGCAATAACTGCAATCAAGCGTTTGCGATAACTTGCAATGAGTCTATTACAGCGCTCTGGAGGAATTTTGGCCCACTCATCTTTGCAAAATTGTTGTAATTCAGCTTTATTTGAGGGTTTTCTAGCATGAACCGCCTTTTTAAGGTCATGCCATAGCATCTCAATTGGATTCAGGTCAGGACTTTGACTAGGCCACTCCAAAGTCTTCATTTTGTTTTTCTTCAGCCATTCAGAGGTGGATTTGCTGGTGTGTTTTGGGTCATTGTCCTGTTGCAGCACCCAAGATCGCTTCAGCTTGAGTTGACGAACAGATGGCCGGACATTCTCCTTCAGGATTTTTTGGTAGACAGTAGAATTCATGGTTCCATCTATCACAGCAAGCCTTCCAGGTCCTGAAGCAGCAAAACAACCCCAGACCATCACACTACTACCACCATATTTTACTGTTGGTATGATGTTCTTTTTCTGAAATGCTGTGTTCCTTTTACGCCAGATGTAACGGGACATTTGCCTTCCAAAAAGTTCAACTTTTGTCTCATCAGTCCACAAGGTATTTTCCCAAAAGTCTTGGCAATCATTGAGATGTTTCTTAGCAAAATTGAGACGAGCCCTAATGTTCTTTTTGCTTAACAGTGGTTTGCGTCTTGGACATCTGCCATGCAGGCCGTTTTTGCCCAGTCTCTTTCTTATGGTGGAGTCGTGAACACTGACCTTAATTGAGGCAAGTGAGGCCTGCAGTTCTTTAGACGTTGTCCTGGGGTCTTTTGTGACCTCTCAGATGAGTCGTCTCTGCGCTCTTGGGGTAATTTTGGTCAGCCGGCCACTCCTGGGAAGGTTCACCACTGTTCCATGTTTTTGCCATTTGTGGATAATGGCTCTCACTGTGGTTCGCTGGAGTCCCAAAGCTTTAGAAATGGCTTTATAACCTTTACCAGACTGATAGATCTCAATTACTTCTGTTCTCATTTGTTCCTGAATTTCTTTGGATCTTGGCATGATGTCTAGCGTTTGAGGTGCTTTTGGTCTACTTCTCTGTGTCAAGCAGCTCCTATTTAAGTGATTTCTTGATTGAAACAGGTGTGGCAGTAATCAGGCCTGGGGGTGGCTACGGAAATTGAACTCAGGTGTGATACACCACAGTTAGGTTATTTTTTAACAAGGGGGCAATTACTTTTTCACACAGGGCCATGTAGGTTTGGATTTTTTTTCTCCCTAAATAATAAAAACCATCATTTAAAAACTGCATTTTGTGTTTACTTGTGTTATATTTGACTAATGGTTAAATGTGTTTGATGATCAGAAACATTTTGTGTGACAAACATGCAAAAGAATAAGAAATCAGGAAGGGGGCAAATAGTTTTTCACACCACTGTAAATATATGTACAAGAAGGATATACTGTATACAAAGCCGTCAAAGTCACAACTTCTCCTTCAATTGCTCAGCAGTGCCTAATCCTACCTTGCCTTTAGGTCCACTGATGACCCCTGTTGGCCGGCAAGTCCTTAAATATCACCGGCAAGATTATCCAGACAATCTGCCACTACAATTTACCACACGCACCTATCCAGATAGATGCTGGCACATTCACACCACTGGTAACTTTCTATTTAAAATCGAACCCCTGCCAGTCCCGTGCCCCCCTGAACGGCCAACGGCTATGCTGAGCTCAAGCACACCAGTTGGTAAATCTCATATATTCACAATATGGGATCCCCATCACTGATTCAACCTTAGTTACAAAAGCAAATGCAAGCTTTTTCTTCTAGGCACTCTGCACCTTAAACTGCCTGCGCTGTACAGGCTGCGAGGACCCCGGCGTGTAAAACTGAACACGTGTGGAGGAGCCCATACTGGCCATTATACCGGCTCCACATGTGCCCAGACACACCACACCTCACAGCGCTCACCCGCTAGATGGCCCCACGTTCCCATGGCAGTGCCTTCAACACACAAATGATTAGCGCCCTTCCTTTATGTTGCCATACTTTTACTCATAAATAATGCTGCTCATTTAAGATTTCTTTAACTTAAATTTGTCCCACAGGGCAGCTCGATCAACTGAGTCAAATGCTTTATGAAAATTGACAAAGGCTGCAAAGAAACTCTGCATTCCAATGGGAACCATCACTTCCAGGATGTGGTCGATGGTAGACTTCTTAGGCATAAAACCAGACTGTTCCAGTCACTGGCAGGTGAGCAAGTGATCACGGATTCTATTGAGGATGACCCTAGCATGGACCTTACCCGGCACCGAGAGCAGTGTTATCCCCAATAGTTGCCACAATCCAAGCGATCACCCTTCCCATTCTAGATAGGGATGACAAGTCCCACTTTCCAGTCAGTTGGGATGACGCCGGTTTCCCAAAATGAAGCAAAGATTGCTTGCAATGCCAGGAGGTCAGCCTTACCACCAGTCTGGAGAAGTTCACCCTGAATACCACCGATCCCTGCAGGCTTCCCTACCTTCAGTTGGTTTGCCACCTCTGCAATCTCAGTGAGACTGGGTGGTTCACAGCTAATTGGAGGGTCAGCCTCAAGAACTGTGGTCCCAAAGATATCCAACATCCTAGCCAGCGGATCAGCTTTAAAGAGCTGCTCAAAGTAGCCAGCCCAGCGGGTCACAACTGCAGTGTCATCTGTAAGGACCGTTCCATCAGCCACCCTTACTGCGACTCTCAGAGGAATAAATTTGGATCTGTGCAATACTTCAATTCCTCTGCAAACAGGACATGGATCACTAGACCACAGATGTGTCACCTGCTCACAAATTCCTCTAACAAACCCTCAGTAACCAGGGTCTTGTCGCAGAAGGCCTCCCACATCACATTAGAATCTGCAATGTCACCCAAGTCTGCAAGTTCCTCAAACAAACTGCGTGCAAACCCATCACAAGTAGCCTGATCTTGGAGTCTGGCCAGGTCCAGCCTCATTTTCCTAGTAGGTGGTAGCCTACTGGACCTAAGCTGTATCTTCAGAGTCTGTGGTCAGAATTCACAAACTGGGCACTTCTGTTGACCCTGCATGTGATCTGTCTCCTTCACCGCACCAGAAGTACTGAAATACCAAGTCTCAGGGCACTGGAACCAAGATCTAGTGAACGGTAGCAAGTGACTTTTTGCTAAATCAAGGAACATGCAGCCACTTTCACCACGGTCAACAGACCCATGGGGACTGAGACAATCCGCACAGCCAGCCCCGTCAGTGTCAGTGGTTGCACTGAAATCATCCATGACCAGAGGAGTGTCACCTCGTGGGCATCCATCAACCACAGAGCGAAGTTGAGAATAAAATGTCTCCTTCACCGAGACATCACTCACACACTGAAACAACATACAAGGCACCCAGAGAGTACCGTAATCGAAGTCTCATAATACACTTGTTGAAAGGAGTGACAACGTACTCCATTGGAAGGAGCCGAAACAGCTACCAAACTGAACTGAAATCATTTTAAGAAAAACTGACAAAAAGGCACTTTGTTGTAAAAATCTTCTTGCTAAGATTTAAACAATATCATCTTCTGACTATAAGAGAAAAACATTCTTATAAATATGGAAAACAGGCTAGAAAGACATCGACTCAATTAATAAAAAGGAAGCTAAGAATATTGTTGAAGACATTAACAAGCTAATATGAACTAAAGGTAGAACATAGATAAATATCTAAACACATTTAAGGAATATTTTAAGTATTTATACAAGGAATATAATGAAGAACAAGCTTCTATCAACAAATTCCTTCATACAACAGAACTGCCATAGGCTGATATGCTACACATAGACAACCTGGATAAACCAATGAAGTTCATTATAATACAGCATGCTATAATTTCCTTATCAAGCGGAAATGCCAAGCAAAATGACACCTTTTATTGGCTAACTAGAAAGATTACAATATGCAAGCTTTCGAGGCAACTCAGGCCCCTTCTTCAGGCAATTGCCTGAAGAAGGGGCCTGAGTTGCCTCGAAAGCTTGCATATTGTAATCTTTCTAGTTAGCCAATAAAAGGTGTCATTTTGCTTGGCTTTTCTCTACATTCATAATGGCTAACACGGTACAGCACCCTAGTACTACTTATCAAGCGGTAAAGCTGCAGGTTCAGGGAGCAATCTGTTAAATTTGCTCCATTACTGCTACTTAAGTTTGAGGAAGCTAGAGAGGGCAGCATTTACCAAAAAATGTACACCAGGCATCAATCACTTTTTTCCCCAAAAAAGACCCTCTTAAATGCATTTTACAAAACAGAATTGTTAAGGAATAATAATGCTAATATCCTGGGCTAAAGTTTTACATATACAGTGGAACCTCGGTTTGCGAGTAACTTGGTTTACGAGTGTTTTGCAAGACGAGCAAAAATTTTTAATAAATTTTCACTTGATAAACGAGCGAGGTCTTGCAGTACGAGTAGTTTTTCTGCTGAGCGTCATGTGATCACAACTGAGCTGATGGTTCTTCTCTCTCTCTCACTGCGGGATTGTGGGCAATCGTCTCCTATTCTCCATCTGAGTCGGCGTGCCTCACTCATATAGTCAACGAGCGTATAGTGTTTACTACAGCATTAGCATTGTGACTGTGTGTGCGCGCATGTGTGTGTGTGTGTGTGTGTGTGTGTGTGTGTGTATGTGTGCTCGCGCGCGCACGCTCGTGTGTGTGTGTGTGTGTGTGTGTGTGTGTGTGTGTGTGTGTGCTCGCTCATACGTGTGTGCTGTGACGTGCGAGTCCCCGTCTTGCACCCTAAATCACGAAGCTGAGTCTCAGTACTTTAGCAACACAAGCTTTATTCAGCTTGAAACAGCAACAGCGCAGTTATTTATACACAGACACAGCAGTCAGGCAGGGCCCTGCACATTTATAATGTTCCTTGTTCCTTGCATCACTCATTGACGGCAGGCGCTTATAGCATGTCCACGATCTTTTCGGATTCGCTTTTAAGGAGAGCTGCTACAGCACTGGGAGACTGCGATTGCTTTGGGACGCTCTTACGTGTGTCGTCCTGTTGGGTGCAATCCCACAAGAGTTTAGAAACTCACTCACACCAGCCATGATTCTTTTCAAAGGTAAAGTGCAAGTTAATTTGTTTTATGTATTTTTTACTTTATATTTTGTATTAATCATTTTTATATGAATAGTTTTTGGTTGTGGAACAAATCATCTGAGTTTCCATTATTTCTTATGGGGAAATTCACTTTGATATACGAGTGCTTTGGACTACGAGCACGTTTCCGGAACGAATTATGCTCGCAAACCGAGGTTCCACTGTAAGTATCAAGAATGTCCTCCCTTCCTTAATATAACAAGATTAAAGCGGCCAAGATTGGAGAAACTGTGGATACAACTGTTGCCTAAGTGCTTCACTAGGCATAGCTTTATGGGAGAGATTTATGGTCCAATAAGAATAAAATCAATCTTTTTAGCCATCAGATTAAATGCCATTAAGCATGGTAGTGGCAGCAACATGCTGTGGTGATACCTCTTTGCAGCAGGCCCTATACAGCTTGTGAGGGTATAGAGTACAATGAACACAGTAAAACACATGGAAATCCTGGAGGAAACCCTGATCCAGTCTGCATGAAACGAGTACCTTGGGAAATAACTTGTTTTCCAACAAGACAAGAATCCAGTATAAAGCCAAAGCTACACTATAATGGTTTAAAAACAAAAAAGTTTGGTGTCCTAAACTGGACATATCAAGAGTACAAATCTCAATACAAGAATGAATATTAAGGATGACAACCTCTATGGCCCAAACTTTACAGATTATTGTTTGTTCTTCTCATCAGTACATTGGTTATTCAAGAATTGATTATTTTTATCAATACTTAGTTAATACCCTCTATTAAACCTTGCAAATACAAAGCTCTGACCGTGCTCCTATTATTTTGTATCTCAAATCAGCATGCACTATAACTCCAACATACAACTAGCTGGCAGAAGCATCTTATTTTAGCAAAAAAAATTATGTGTTTTGCACGTCATGAGATAACTACAGATAAATTGTACATGGATTATGTGACACCAGTGATATGAGATTTCTACACACACACACACACACACACCCCCCCCTCAAAGTTTTTTCATATCATTTGACAAAGTTCAGCATTGGTCACCATTGGCTTGTATTATATTATAATTCAATCATTTTTAATTTAATTCTCACAGCAATTACATTTTTGTTTTCAAGGAGCCCTATAAAAAACAGTGTAAGTAACAAAAAATATAAAAAATTTTGGTGGAGTACTCCTTTAACCTGTTTTCTGTTCTTTTAATTAGCAAACTGTAATCACTGTAGCACTACCCCTTTGCATCCTGCTAGCACTGTCACACTTCCAAAGCCTTTAGACGTTTTTGGTCATCAATGGCATCTTGCATGATTTAAATCTCTGCTAAATGGAATATCAGCAGTTTACAGAGTAAGAATCTATGTGTTCAGCATCTTTTAACCTATCAACTCTTCTATCTCTAAACCCATATGTTACTGGGCATACTCACACACACCCTCATTCACTAACAAAGGGCCAAATTAAAAATTGCCAATAAAAATAACACCCATGTCCTTGAGATATGCGACAAAAACCTGTGACAATACTAGGAAAACAGGTAAACTCCATAAAGAGAGCTACCAGGTCAGTATTCAAACCTTGTACAGGTTGACATTCAAAAATCCGGCCATCGATAATCCGGTTCCTTCAGATTTCCAGCATGGATTTCGGAGTGCATTTTCAAATTTACAGCGTTGGCACACCACTGTTTTCTGGAGGCGCCGTTTATGTTTTGATGGCGCTGTAGTCGATAATTAATTGTTGGGTCTTGCTTACACCTGCTAACAGGCATTCCTGCTCATTCCTTCTCATTTTACCATTTATTTGCTGCTGTATAGCCCCATTATGGATTCAGCAAAGAAAAGAGGTGTCCTAAAACGTAAATATTATGTGTTGTTTTATTAGTTGGTGAACATTAAAATTTCATTTTCTTTACAATTAGTTAGATTTTAATTAGATTTTCTTTCTTTAAAAGGACAGTACAGGTAGTAATTTTCTGTTAAATATATACAGCATATATAACCATCCAAAATCTAGCATTTTTGAAAATCTGGCACTCCTCAGGTCTGGGGGTTGCCGGATTTTTGAATGTAAACCTGTATTTGTTTTGTCTGTTCAACAGTAATAGCAACATATCTATGTGCAAGTCTCACATTCTTTTGGTTTTGCCCCATAATAAAAAAATAAAATTGCCATGGCATATAATTGCTTCTAACTTCTTATTCAGACATTAATTCAAAATTATGCATATTAACTCCTAGTTTAATGTAAACTGTTTAATCTGAGCAATATGTTAGCCAGGAGTGACAACAGTAAATCTGGTGCTTGACTAATTGTACAGTTAATTCCTGTACAATAGCTTTAATATGTTTATCTGCTTGACAAAGTATCATTGAACACATTTGTGGAACTCTGTGCATATAGATTTTTAAAGAAGATTAAAAGAAAAAAAAAAAATGTAGAAATACAGTAAACCTGACCGTAGAAAAACATAATATGCTATTATAGTATTTTAAACAATCTCGCTTTAAACTGTAATAATCATTTTTCTACTGAGCATTGATCTATCTACTTCCTAATATTGCATATTCCAATTCATAGCTGTGCATAAAGAGTCAATGTCACAACATGGTACATTCACTATAAAAGACAAACATAACAGAGGACAACTTGATCCCAAAAGTCATCTTTTAGTGCAATTTTGCATTACATTTTCCATTAAAATTTATGTGTCGAACATTAACAATGAAGTCCAACATTGCTGGATTTGCTTTTCAAAGCCCCAGATTTCAGCCAGTGATTCATAATAATCCCCTAGCCCCCCAGCAGTGTTAAGAGTTTAAAGACTGCCTTGACCAGACATGGGCTTTCATGTCTGACATCAAGGAGGAGTTTAGAAGAGACATTTACATAGTGACTGAGACAAGCTAGACTGGAGAAAGGCTGAGCTTGACAAAGTGTTCAATATATCAGAGAGAGAGAGAAGGTGGAACTGAAGCACATGTTGTTACCATATGCAAGCAAGTTAGATGGTGTGCTCCACAGTAATAGTTTTAAACTTGTTTGTTCATGTATATAGGCATACAGGTTTACTAGTGTTGATGTCGGCTAACTGTCTTGATTGTTAAAAGTAAATGCTTAAGTACATAACAGAGCAATGTATCCGAACAATTTAAAAGTCACTTGGCCCCGATGACCCTCAGCTTACATACTAATTGACTAACAGTTGGGGACCACAATTTCAGAACTAGTCTTCTACAATAATCCAAGGAATATGTGTGTTTGTTTTTTTTTTTGTTATTTTTGCATCTTTGGGAATATTATCATTATACTGTATGTTTGTATCAATGTTTTGTTTGCACATGCTTCACCATATTAATTTTTATGCATTTAAAATAGCTATTTCAATAAGATGAATAACTTGAGGTAAAGACCACAAGGAGATCACATGAATCCAAAGGCAAAGGCAATGGAAAAATGTAACATGTGTTTACTATGTGTACATCTTAACATTCTCCAAAGTCTAACCATAAAAAACTGTTTCCATTAATATTATCTGTGTCACTTTAAGAACACATTTATTGGTTTCTGTAGTAAAGTACTAACTATGTAGTCATATAAGAATGCCCAGTGGAGCACTTATATCTAAATTAGAAAACAAAATCTGAATTACTATGCATTAGAACTTATAACAGGGATAAAATGAATAAAGAACTTTCACAAATTCTGCAAATGTAAAGCAATTACAGCATATTATCAATTATTGCTTTTAATACATCTCAACCACAACTTTACTCACCCATAAGGTACAGATTTTCAGGAGTTGTTACAGGTATATTAACCAAACTATTTTCATTGTCATCAGTGACTTTGTCCCAGCAGCTAGAGTTATTGGCACAAACACAGCTACTTAATGTGTTTATGCTTTTACCCTGGAAAATGGGGGGAGGAAAAAAAAAACATAATTCTCATATTAAAATGATTGAAATCTTTATAAATATATATGCATGTAATTCATAAATAACAATCTATAATGACTTTATAATCCTTAAAATGAAAGTTAACTTGTGCTGAAACTACATAAAGCTGTTAAAATTTTCAAAATCAAATCACCAAAAAAAATTATCAAAAGTATAACAAAAGAATATTTTTAGAAAAGATTAATACACACATACCATATATAAACTCATATATTAACGACACACAATTTTACTCAGGAGGCAGGAGTAGATTATGGCATATGATTTATTTATTATGTATTATGTATTAAAAAGACATTGTGAATAAACAGAAAAAACAAGGCAGAAAGCAAATACCTTCAGGTATAATGCCACATACACCTTGCTGCAAAAGACAAGATCCTTGAATAATATTTAAGGATTGCTCTCATCTTTTCTCTATATATTTTCTCATTCCAGAGTGACCTTTAATTAATGTTATAATGGCTAACCACCCATCTTCCAAACAACTCAAAACTTTAAAAGCTTGGGATACACAGGCAGCAATGTTTACAGCTCTGTGCAGATGCTTCTAGAGTCAAACTTCACCCAATAATATAAAAACAACTCCAAATTTATACCCTTGAATTTAAAATTTTTAAAAGATGAGGCACTACTCATAAAATCATATGTTTCATTTAAACCTGTTTTCTCACAAGTTGTTTAGGAACTGTAGTGGGGTAAAGGTACAATGGAAAAATATTGATCAATATATTTTAGCAAAGCACCAATAGTTTGCTCAAAAATCACCAAAATGGAGTACATCAGCCACCTAGAACTACACTATTTAGGAAAATACTGGACACTCTCCAATTTCTTGTTCCAAGGCATTAAAACAGGAGAGGTATGCCCTCTGGAGGTTCCACATCTATATCACATGTTTATCTGGAACTTGCCATTTTTATTTGAAATTTTGTTGCATTTTAGCTCCTTTATGAATTTAATGATTGACGAAGAAATACAGAACTACACATAAATTTGAATACTTTTTTTTTTTTTTTTAGGATTTTTTATTTTATTTAATACAACAATACGAATACAACACCACACAATATAGTCAAAGACGCACTCAGGTCAGCAACAGAGCAGTACAGTAATTGTGTTCCAAAAAATATCACACTAAAAGAAAAAACACACAACTTCCTTCCCCTACTTAAATAACTATAAGACAAAAAGGTCCAATGTGATTACATGATGAATCACTGATTTCAAATGAGCACATACATTGTTTTCACACATGCCCTTCCTGATCTGTATTGTGCAAATATATTTTATAACAACTTTGAAGATTATCTTTCACAATTTAACCCCACTTTATGAAAGAGAGAGTAAAGTGAATTGTTCCTGTGTGAGTGTATTATAGCGATCATCATAAAATTATTAATCCAGGAAATAAATCTTTGCAGAATAATATTCCCTTAAGGGAAATATACCCGTCAAATGAAAAAAGTTTTTTGTGCTGGCACAGTAGTAAAATGTGACAGTGAAACTCATATACAGTATGTTGCTTAACTGTGTAGTTCGCATAGTTTTGACATAAGAAACAAGCATTTCCTTTATCCGATGCCTAATACTTTGGCAATGGTCAACTTTTCGGGAATTGAAGTATTTACAACAGTTGTCTCTGTCTTGACATTGCATTCGGAATGTCCCAACCACATATACACTCAAACCCTGTAGACTGTACATTTAATAAATATCAAAACTGTAAGTAAATAAAAACAGAATAAGCTGCTAAATCAATTTGAATATTTAGTAGCAAATAACTGCTTAAATACAGGGTTTTGTTGAGATTCTACAATGCCCTTGACAAAGTTTATAAAAGTATTTAACGTAAAAAAAAATTTTCTAAATGTATTTAAATGAAAGTAGATAGAAGTTTGTCAATCCTAATCTTTGAATTCCTATTAATATGACTACAGTATTAGAAGTACCTGCAAAGCTCAGAAAATTATTATGGCAGTTTTACAAAAGTTTTGTATATTTATGTAATAATTAACCATAATTTAAAGAAAAAAATATACTGTCCTCTTGGGGAAAAAAAGCACAGCAACGAATACAACTTACCGAGGCCAAGCTCTGTACTGAACCAGAAAATTTGCTATATAAAGCCCCATTGGTGTGTATATTGCAACCCTTGGAATTCAAAGACAAGCTCAGATTCTGTCGACTACTTGAGCAACTGGAATCTAAAATAACAAGAACAATTGGTAATAAGGAGTCATTACAGGTATATCAACCAAACTAATTCCAATCTCATCAGGTACTTTTCCCAGTAGCTGTAATTATTGGAACAAAAAGCATGTGGGGTGGCAAAACATAATTCTCTAATGAAAATGATTGAAATCTCTATAAAATGTACCAAATATAACAGAATAATAAAAAGAAAGAATTTAGTGTGAATGCAGAGGTAAAACCCTAACATACTTTGTTTAATCAACTTAAAACATCAGTGAGTGAAGACAGTTACAATTTTCAAAATAAATCACAGACGTGCAACAGAACAAAATATTAAAACAAATAAAATATTTTTTAGAAAAGACTAATACACACATACCATATATAAATTCATACATAATGACACCCAGCTTTCCTCAGGAGACAAGAGTAGACCATGGCAAACCAATGTGTATCAAAACAACTATTATGATTTATTTATGTATTATAAACAGATTGTGAATCAACAGAAAACACAAGGCAGAAAGCAACTACTTGCAAGTATAATGCCATATATACCTAGCTGCAAAAGCAAAGATCCTTGAATAATATTTAGGGATTTCTCTCATTATCTCTTTTCTATGTTTTTTTCTTTCCAGTGTGACCTCTAATTAACTTCAATTAGTATGAATTAGTATTTCATAGCTTGATAATTATTTTCATTTATATAGTGCTTTTCTCACTACTTAAAGCGCTTCACATAGTAAGGTGGGAGCCAATTCAATCACCACTAATGTGCACTATCGATCTGGATGATGCAACGGCAGCCATTTTTTACCACTACGCTCACCACACATTAGCTGTTAGGTTATGAAGAGGTGTGAGATAGTCAGCCAATTAGAGACAAAGCATGATTAGCGTGCTAGAATTACTAGGCCGTGGTGGGTAATTAACCCAAGACACTGGAATACACAGTACTTTTTATGAAAAATGCATAGGGATCTTTTATGACCTCAGAGAGTCAGCACCTCAATTTTATGTCTCATCTGAAGGACAGTTCCATTTTTACTGCACAGTGTCCCCATCACTGTACTGGGGCACTGGAATCCATTTTCAGACCACAGGGTAAGCGCCCCCTGTTGGCCTTGCCAATACCTCTTCCAGGTTAGTGATACAAAAGTACCTACATTTACAAAGACTCTGAGATACAAATAATTGTGTATATTATTTTCAATCTTTGTTATTATTTTTTGTTCTTAATAAAAATAATTCAGTTCATAAATAAAATATGATGCCCACAACCTAATAATACATTCATTCAACTATAAAAATAGTTTTATCTTTCACTTTAAAGATCTGTGTCAGGCACTCTGTAAAATATACATCAAATAAAGAAATAAATAAAGAAGTAAATAATTAAGACTGCAGATTACCTTTTTCCGATTTATTATTTCTAAGCAACTCTGGCATTAATGGATCCTGTTTCCATGGTGAGCCTGTTGATTTTATAGTTCTTCTTTTTCTACGTTTAAAGTGATGGGCAAGGAAGATCAAGGATACAGCACTAAATGCTGTCACCACAAGTAGCTTTTTTACGGTAGGAGTGAACTTTACCTATAGTAAGATAAAAATAAGCCTTCAGTCTATTGTCCTTCAGAAGTGACGGTGAAATTAACTTATTTTACTTTCAATAAAAAAGTAACAACTGTGTATTTAATCATGGATGATCCATAGACATTCATTAAACAATAACAATCATTAAAAAGGCATCTATCATTATGTTTTGAATATACCACAATAGCAAAGTTATGTAAATGTCTGATGCTTTTGTCCATAGGTAGAGAGATAGAGAGATTATGAGATACAGTAGACAGCACATTGGTGACCCAGTTTCTCTCAGTACTGTGAATACATGCAGCCCAGCCTCTAAATTACTCTGTTGTAAGTTTCTGAGTAACTGTGGATAAGAGCACTCTGTATATTTATATCATAATTTATAGATGTTACAGTCATTTACTACATCCAAGCATTATAAAGTAAATATGTAATTAAAATATCTTGACACACTTGTTTGCAGAGTCTTCTTTGCTTACTGATAGTCAGCCCTAGGGAAGGCTGAATAGCATACTTACTTAAGTCTATAGAATGATTTATATATGCAATAAATTTTGATCCCATAAGTGTTATATTTTCTAAAGCATTCACATAATGCCAAAGGTTTATTTGCAATTCCCCACTGCCATGCAAACTTTTAACATGTATTGTTTATCTGTAATATTTAACTAAGAGCTATTTATCTCAACAGCATGCGAAAATATGCCTGTCTGTACTTTAATGTGCATCTTTTGCATTACTGACTAATTTTTAGTATTTGAAATATGTTAAATATGTTTAGGTGATGGAGTTCAGTAATAAGAGGAACACTAATATAAAAAATGATTTGACATGTTTGAAACATTTCTATAATTAACTTGAAATCAGTATAAACCACTTTCTGTTATGATGATTAAGAAAAGAAAGATTTCCTTCTAGGTTTCTAAAGCTTAGTCTGACAGGTAAAATCATTAATAACCTCTGAAATAAACTTACACTTTTTGATCTTCTCAGATTTCTTTGCAATGCCCCATAACTCCAGATCACCATTTCCAAGTTTCTGTTTAATGGCTAGACATGCTATGACATTTACAAAATAATCAGACTACCTATTTCTAATCCTCTGGACTATTAAAAGACCTCCTAAAGTTTTGGTTTCTCATCTCCAATTCAGATCAGTCCTTAAAGTAAATGGCGTCCAACTATCCACTCCACAATCTTACCATATACTGTTTACCATTTCTGCATATGCCCCCCAATTTTAGCTTTATGCTCTACCATCTCTGACTGCCTGTCTTTATTCCCACTGCTAATATTAAATTTTGTCTCACATATTTTTTCTCCTGGACTTCTCTGCTCATACCCTTGTCTAGACCTCACAAGGACTATTTTGTCCGAGTACAATGACTGCTAAAATAGGATTAGCCCCTTGCTGGAAATCTCCAAATCCTTTCTCTCCATAAATTTCTTTCTTTAATCTAGTTTAACTTGAATTTTCAGCATAGTCAATCAAATGGTCTGGCTTACCCCAGATTTGAGAAGTGCTACCCTGAAGTTTGTTTGTGGAGAACAACAGTACTTGGGCACTGGACAGTGTCACATTCCCAATATTAATTTCAATTTGTCCCTTTTGATTTTCTTTGTATTCATACTTGTAACATCTGTCATGTATCTCCGTGGTCTGCTCAGGCTTTAATATCAGTGTTTTTTTCTTAATCTTTTAGAAACCTCTTTTACAGAATGGTTTGCATGGTATGTCTCAGAAAGGAGATTATTATGAATCAAAAATGGAACAATGTTCATGCTGTTTTCTTGTTTAACTTCAACAGACAGATATATACTGTAGTACTTTATTTGTTCAAAGAGGAAATTTAACTTTTACAGAAGCTCAACAAGTACAGTGGAACCTCGGTTCACGAACCCCTCGGTACACGTACAACTCGATTTACGACCAAAAAGTTCGCCAAACTTTCGCCTCAGTTCACGACCACACACTCGGTATACGAACAAGCCAGTTTCCCTTTCGGTTTGTGCGCGCTGATGATTTCCGCACGTGTTGCATTGTTCTCGGTCAGACGTGAACTGCTGAACTGCTGCAATGTCAGAGAGAGAGAGAGCAAGCAGGCTCGTGTGCTGATGAGAGAGAGAGAGAGAGAGCAGGCAGGCTCGTGTGCTGATATGAGAGAGAGAGAGAGCAGGCAGGCTCGTGTGCTGATATGAGAGAGAGAGAGAGAGAGCTGATATGAGAGAGAGAGAGAGAGAGCTGATATGAGAGAGAGAGAGAGAGAGAGAGAGAGAGAGAGAGAGAGAGAGAGAGAGAGAGAGAGAGCAGGCAGGCTTGTGTGCTGATATGAGAGAGAGAGAGAGAGAGAGAGAGAGAGAGAGAGAGAGAGAGAGAGAGAGAGAGAGAGCAGGCAGGCTCGTGTGCTGATGAGAGAGAGAGAGAGAGAGAGCAGGCAGGCTCGTGTGCTGATGAGAGAGAGAGAGAGAGAGAGAGAGAGAGAGAGAGAGAGAGCAGGCAGGCTCATGTGCTGATGAGAGAGAGAGAGAGAGCAGGCAGGCTCGTGTGCTGATGAGAGAGAGAGAGAGAGAGAGAGAGAGAGAGAGAGAGAGAGAGAGAGAGAGAGAGAGAGAGAGAGAGAGAGAGAGAGAGAGCGAGAGAGCAGGCAGGCTCGTGTGCTGATGAGAGAGAGAGAGAGAGAGAGAGAGCAGGCAGGCTCATGTGCTGATGAGAGAGAGAGCGCGTGCAGCTGAGAGCGAGCCTGTACGTGCAGCTGAGCAGTGAGCCTGGGTGTTTGTCAGTGTTATTCAATGTTTTTTACATTAGTTTACTATTACACTGTGCATTCTATGGTGTACTTAACTATATTTGTGCTTAAAAATATTTTTAAAAATATATTTACATACAGTTCGTACGGTCTGGAATGGATTAATTGTATTTACATACAATCCTATGGAGGAAATTGCTTCGGTTCACGACCAATTCGGTTTACGATCAGAGGTTTGGAACGAATTATGGTCGTGAACCGAGGTTCCACTGTATAGCAGTATTAGAACACTACCACCACCACCACCCCTCATATTCACACACAATAACAAAATAAAGATTAATCACAAAAGAGTCCCAAACTTTTGCTGTATTAATAACAGTTATTCCATAATTAATTCTTCAAGCAAAATAGAAAAACTTAAAATTGGGTAATTCAATTAAAACTGAGCTTACTAAACACAGGAAGCATTTTTTCTCCCACAAACAGGAATGTGTCATGTAATTGAACTGGATACCAACACATTTTAAGTATCTTATTTATACATTTCCCAAGCTCACTTTTTTCATTAAATGAATGACAAATTCTGCAATTTATTTCATTATTTCATTACACATATTTATGTTTTCCAATACAGGTTTGCAAAACACTGAAGTTTATTCTGGTAGCACTAGACACAAGGCCATAACCAACTGTGAAAGGAGTTCGTTCATGTAATTATATTTAGTACATTTCCCACTGCAAAATAACTTGCAATATATGCAAGTGTGTGTGTGTGTGCGTAATTTTTGTAATGTTTAGGTATAGACAAATAAAGCATAATCGGATAACCAAACAAGACTGACAAACTGAAGCACAAATTCTTGCTATTTACAAATTCAATTGACTGTTGATTTTTTAAAATCCTTTAAAACGTTTCCATTTTTAATTAAAACAAAGCAATGAAAATACTTTGGTTTCTTGTACTTTTAGAAAGGAAAACAGTTTTGGCGATTTATATCTGCGTCTTCAGATATTCAAATTTAATTAGTAATGGAGAATATTCATCCCCTAACACCTTTCAATAAAAACACTTGAAGATGATCAGGATTAACATGGATAATAAAATTACTATACTCCCAAATTAATCTGTTAATGGAATAACCATTAAATGAGAGAAAAAATAAATAAATACATATCTTTCAATTAATGATACAGTTACCTGAGTAAAACTGTTGTAGAAAGAAACCGGTACACCAACCACCCTCAAAACCGCAGCTTTAAAGGAAGACTGTGAGCTGTTAAGTGTTTCTTCGGCCATTGTTCTTTCCTTCCATAATCTTTAGAGGCAGCAGAATATTTATATATGTCCAAGGGTACTTTTCAAGTGTGTGAAGTCCTTCTGTAGTATAAAGTAAATATAATAATAAAAAATATTTTAAATAAAAAGTCAGAAGTAACACTTGACAAAAAATTTGAATTCTGCATAATTACATACAGTATATGTGAGTAATGTATTCTGTTATCCAAAAATAAACATATCTAAGGGCAGATTAGATGAATGTCTATGCCAGCAGGAGGCAGCAGACAGATGAAAGTGGAAATGAGAAAAATGAATAATAGCTCAATACAGGTTTGTCTTGGCAACAACTGCAGGCAATATGTAATTTTAAAAATGAAATAAGGAGTGACAAATGACTCTAAAAATATGAAGAATATGAAAGCAATAAGCAGATAACATGTGGCAGTTTTTCCAGGATTGGTTACCTGCCTTGCTCTGACAGGTTCCAGCTGCCTTGTGGTCCTGTCCTAGATAAGAGGGGCAGGACGATGGATGGTTGGTTGGTTGGTTACCTACAATTGACACTGTACTGCAAAGCCTAATTTCTTTGTTTTTAATCACATATTCTTTCCTTGGTAGTACTGTGATGCACAATGTATAAGATTGTGATCCAAAATCAATGCTGCCTGATGAGACATTCAATAATGACAAATAATACAGTGAGAAACAAATGTTACTGGTAAAAGGATGCAACTTCAATTTTCTCCCAAAATTTCCCACCTACAGCTAACTAACTGCCTATAATACATGCAGTAAAAACACAGTTCACACATAGTATACTATTTACAAAATACACAAAGGTACTTGTCATTAATGTCTGTTATATAATCAACACACTAACTAGCTCAGTCCTAACCTTAGTGCATGTTGTACAGATAACAATTAGTAAAAGCAACAAATGAGTTTTCATTTCTTTGATTTCTTAATGCACTACCCCTATCTATCTATCTATCTATCTATCTATCTATCTATATCTATCTATCTACTGGGCAAGGAAAAATATGACTAACAAGTACTCACAGAGGTACTGAATAATGTTTATTAATTATTATAATTACAAGTACACAGAATTATCAACTCTAAATGTTTTCGGTTTACAGTAATCCCTCGCTACTTCGCGGTTCACTTTTTGCGGATTCACGACTTCGCGGGTTTTTAAATACAAGTGATTGCCCGCCTATCGCGGAAGTTATGTTCCAGACCCATCAGCAACAGGAGAAAATCCGCGATATAGAAAGACCATATAAATAAACATTTTTATAATTTAAGCCTTAAAATACCCATCCCACATGCTTTAAACACATGTACACTTATAAAACACACTTTGTTAACACATATGATATGTGGATGTCGGGCTAAGGATATGAGTAACATCTCACAAAACATTTTAACTTCACGCAAGACAAGACAGTGAGACAGGAAAATTGGTGATGTACAGGCTTAAAATTATTGACACGCAGAGCGACAAGCAGCACAAAGCCAGCACAAAGTCCACTTCTCCTTAGCGTTCATTCAGCTCCCCACCCCCTTGACAATGCGAAGTGGCAGGAGCGTACTGCGCTTCCGGGGAGGGGGGGTTTGAGCGAAGGTGCGTTCAGCTCTCACACACCCACACACACTCCTCCTTCCGAACGCGCAGAGAGACAAGCAGGCATTTTGGCAGAAGCAGCACAAAGTCCATTTCTGCTCAGCATGAGTTCAGCTGCCCCCCTTCACAAAGCGAGTGCAGACACATTGACGTCTGATCGCTGCGTGCAGTGTGCAGTGTTGGTCTGAGGTGTTTAAGAATGTAGAAAGTGTTTAAGAGCATAGGAAGTGTTTATAAGAGCGTGGGAAAGGTTAACAAGAGAGTGAGAAAGGTTTATAAGAGTGTGGGAAGGGTTTATAAAGCCTTAAAATATGTATAAATAATAACATAAATATAGGTCGCTACTTCGCGGATTTTCACCTATCGCGGGGGGCTCTGGAACGTAACCCCCGCGATAGGTGAGAGATTACTGTAAAGTGTTTCTATTCACACCTTGGATTTTCATGCATACAGCGGTAAATAAACACAGGCCCATCTTCAATTCAAATGTCTGTTCTTAGTAATATTTTAAATACTTATCAAATCAGGTTTCAAAGCAAAGTGATAATGTTCATGCACAAATTTCTACATTTTCTCTGTATCTGGTAAAGTCATGAATAATACTGTAATGACTTTAAAGAACATTGTGGCTGTAGTACTTTTGCAATGCTTGATGAAGTAAGTTACAAATCCAGCACTGCCAAACTTGCACACTTCTCTGTGCCTTGCTTCAAAGGCAACTGTACAACACCACTTGACTAACTGAAAAATACATACTTGTTCCACTCTATTATTCTGTAATACATACAGTCAGTCAGTCAGTCAGACAGTCATTGTCCAACCCGCTATATCTTAACACAGGGTCAAAGGTGTCTACTAGTGCAAATCCCATACAACCCTTGCAAAAATATTCCCTTAGTAGTCATCTTTTGATTGATATTTGAGATAACCAAAAGATTTATTTTTAAAACGCTGAAGAACTTTTTGGTCTTCAAGCCTCCCATGGACATTGTTCCCATTTCACCAAGGAAAACAAATTAACTGTCAAGCATCACCACTGGGAGCTACCCTCATTTTGCATGTCTGACACAAAAGCTGAGACATATTTTACTGTCCCTCTAGAACAATTGATCATGCGTTAAGAAAAAAAGGACTTCCCCAACAGAAGGTCTGCAAGGAAAACCACCTTCCAAAACCTCCCACAGCAGCAGCAATAGATTGCAATATCCTGGAAAATAAAAGCAAAATCTGATAGGAAAAACAAAAGGAATGACCTAGAGTCCTGGACAGCTTCCTAACCTTCCCTAAAGCATTTCGTCTTTGCCACCGTACTACAGTGGTCCTTAAAATTGTATAAAATTGTATATATGAAGTGTATACATATATACATATGAAATGATAATTTTATATTAACAACTTTGTTGAGTACCGGTAAATTAAGTAGCCTTGTAAAAGAAAAAAATCAGCATTGCAGACATAGCAGCAAAATAACCATGCTGTGAGGTCACCATCAAGACAGCATTGCTTCAAGAATGAATACTTGAAAATTACAACTGCTGAAGTTTAAAGTCATAAACATGACATTTAATTTCTACCAGACCTGGTCTAAAAGGCAAAGACAAATATTCCAATAAGCAAGAGCCACCACATGGAAAATGGAAACAACCAGTGTGATAATTGAGGCCTAGCTACTTCAGAGACAAAAGCGGTAGTTGCAGTAGTTGTGATCACGAACCTCAGAACTGCTTTAGAGCCAGTCAACATTTAGAGTGATCAGTGCAGAACCTTAAGTAAAGGGTTTATTTCTGAACAAGACTGTAATACTGTAGAAGAATAACAAGAACAATCTGATTAACTACTTTTTACTTACAGGCTACCAGATTACAAAGATTGTGCTAGAAATATGCATGGATGTACTAGCAGCCTATCCAGGATGGTTGGTTATACCTTCCCCGGTTGGGTGAACATGATAATGGAAGGACAGTCTAAAAAACTCCTCCATGGGAAATACATTCACCCAGTATGCTGGATGGCACCATCACTCTGGTAGTGCTTCTGTTTAGACATCCACAGGGCTGCATAGGACATATACTGTACATTTAACAGGCAAGTATTTTTGTTCAACAACTGAGTATTTTAAACATGAGAATTGTTTTGGTGTACTTGAAGCCTGCATTTGAACGAACATTCTGTATTGTCTACAACATGTAAATAAAGAAATTCATACAAAGTATTTGGTACTGTTCAATTCTGACAAGTGAAGTGATGATCTTAAGGCAGATATTTCAAAACTGAAACAAACTTGCATATGAGCAGATGAAGCTGAATTCTAGTTAAATAACTAGTAGATAAGTAATTTTATCAATACTTTGGATTTTGTAGTTTTGAATATTGATGGCTGGATATATTGGCAGTGACTGCGGCTGGAAACTTCATAATGAAAATGTCAAATTACAACTTTCTGTTTAATAAAGAATCACATTCAAAACTAATGTAAAATCTGCAATATTGAACCTGAAGCACTATTGCTTCCTATTATTCTGTTAGGGCCTTCTTCCGATTCTAAAACTGTAGTTCCCAACATTAAACAAATGGTCATACAACTCTACAGTACATCTTATGAGCAATCATCCATTTATACATTTAAATATCACCTGGAAACCCACCCTTTTCTCAGTTACATTTTAGATCTCCTGTACGTTACTTTACAACTATTAGATCATCCTAGGTGAAACAAAATCTTAGTTCTTAGTGGTAATTAACATCCTTGACTACTTGCTCAATGTAAGGACAAGCCTCTTCCTAGTATCTCTATATTTTAATATAGTTTTTTTGGGTTTTACATATCTTGTAATCTACCTTGTTTCCTGTTTTCCTTTCTAGGTTTTTTCAATTGCATTCATATGTGCTTCTAAGTAATTTTGTGTGACAATCATTGTCAAATTTCCATGACTTGCAGAAAATTATTGCTGAAAACAAATATACAATATATATCTTGCAAAAAGTTAGATACAAAGCATTTCTTCCATTGTAGCAAGTATAACAGACACTCCACAAGTTTAAACAACAACTACAGCATATTATAACATTTTAATATAACAGTTGAAAAGCTTCATAGGGTCAGTATTGTGTTCAAAGAGAATATTCAGCGCTAGCACAACTGTTATTTTTTAAATATAAAAATGATTTGGATAGGAATATAAATAACAAGCTGGTTAGACTGGACGAAAATCTAAACTCCACTAAACTTAGACAGCATAAAAGCTTGAGCAAATTTGTGGCAGATGAAATTTAATTTATGTAAATGTAAATTATTACATGTAGGAAGTAAAAACGTTAGGTCTGAAAACTGAAAGTACACCTTATGAGAAGGAAACATAGTGGGATTGTCACTACCAACATTCCAAACAGTGTTCAGACACCATTATGAAATCTAACAGAACAAGGGGGCTCCGCCCCCTGCTCGCTTCGCTCGCCTACCCCCGGGGTTGGGTAACCCGAAATACATTGATGAATGTATGAGATATATCGAATTGTAAAGGTGTAGATGACGAACAAAGGAAGTAAAGAACCCATAGCATGGCACATTAGAAGGATCTATTGGAATACTTCTTTATACACAACATTTGTAGTAAAATCGTTGATAGAGTGCGTCATCTGGATCTAACACGTAGATCTGTGCATATTTGCGTTCGTGATTTGGCTCAGGGCGCACTGTTCCAATCCAATGTAATATTTGTCCACATACGCGAAAGCAGTATGGGCCATTGCCAGCTGGTGGCCTGATATTTACCCCGGTACATGCAAAAGCAAATGAACTATTGTAGGATCTAATGCAGTCCATAATGTTTTTACTTTCGGGTACATTGTTAGTTAGAAACATCCGTAGATATTCAGGATATTCATCTAAAGGAGGCAGTCTAACCTGACCCCTTTGACAACAACGTGTAAACTCATTAGTTGTACTGCCAGTTGTTTCTTTAGGGAAGTTAAGTGAATGACAATGACAGCAAATGATATTCATTAATCCTAATGAATGTTCATTAATAGTGGACGCACTTAAAACCAAAAAGCCCTCAACCTGGGTGGGACGCCACAATACTTTCGAATCTTACTGCTTTCATATTGTGTACCTTTGTCTGCACGTGTATCGTGCCATCGTTCGTTTGAGCCTTTCGAATTCCACTGCTTTCATAATCTCTTATCTGCCTTTTTTTTTCTCCAATGCCTTTGGGTCTCTATTCTCCGTATTGTCCTTATACGCTTTCTATGTGCTGAGAGCACATGATTTGTGTGTACTATGTGCTTTTACACGATTGATTTTTTTTTGATCGGTGTGCTCTTATATATTCCGTACTATCTTTGTGGACCTTTGCGGACCCCGTAGTGTCTTAACCCGTGCCTGCTTTGCTTCCGCAGTTTCTAACGCTTGTTGTAGGCGCCTGCGTTCATTGATCTTATCCAGGTGGGCTCGTGTGTGTATCGTTGAGCTGTATTGTGTTTGAATTTGGTGTAAAGCGTTCAGCGGTTTGTACAATCCCAAGCAGCACATTATTCCTAACCTCACTCCACAGTAGTGCCACTCACAATATGGTGGTTGTTTTATTTGCTATTTCTGTTAGTTGAGCCGTACGCGCCTGCACAGTACGTCTCATGGTCCCATCGCCGTGTACCATGCCATCCGGTTTACCATTCTCGGTTAGTAATATGGAATGTTAGGTTATATAGAATGATATGTGGAATACAAATCAAAGGATGCTGTGCTCAAGCTTTATAATGCACTGATTAGACCTCATCTGAAAAGATTAAGAGAGCTGATCATTTTCAGTTTAAGCAAAAGGAGATTAAGAGGCAACATAACCGAAGTGTTTAAAATTATGAGGGGAATTAGTACAGTGGAGACTGTTGCTTTAAAAAAAGTTCAATAAGAACACAGGGACATAGTTGGAAACTTGTTAAGGGTAAATTTCATACGAACATTAAGAAGTGTTTCTTTACACAGAGAACCACAGACACAAGAAATAAGTTACCAAGTATTGTGGTAGAGAGTAGGGAATTTCAAAACTAGACTTGGTATTATTTTGGAAGAATAAAGTGAATAGGATGGGCAAGCTTTATTGATCTGAATGGTATGCTCTTGGCTAGGTTGTTCTAATATTCTAAAAACTGAACTACCATGACACAGGGCAGTATATCTGGCAGACTATTGCTTCCATAGCCTATATAATGATGCAGAAAATTGAAATAGAAGATGCAGCCATTATTATCTCATATCTTTCCCACAGAAATAAATTGGAAACCAAGAAGGTATCAGAGCTAATCTGTGTATTTACTAGATTAGATCAAGAACATGCCAGGTGTCCAAGTGAGGCACTTCACAGGAAAAGACAGGCTCTGCATTCAGAACTCAACCTCGTAACAACTAAAGAAATTGAACAACTTATTTTTAAATCAAGATATCATTACTATGAACATGGAGAGAAAGCTAATAAGATGTTAGCTCAATAAATCCACAAGCAGGAAGTTCACAATGCAATCCCAGCAATCACCAACACAGACGAAGACAAAATTATTGACCATAAAAATATAATGCACATGTTTAGAGACTACTATAAGTCCTTATATTCTACTGAGTTTAAAGAAGATAAGACACTATCTAATGCATTTCTGGATGTATTACAGACACCACAAATAGATACTCTCAGTACAGAGGAATTGGATAAACATCTGGCACTATCAGAATTACTAGATGATATAAACTCAATTCAAGAGTGGGAAAGCAGCATGCCCTGATGGCTACCCTGCTGATTTTTATAAAAAAAATTCTCAACTCAGCTAGCTCCCCTTTTATTTTCAGCATTTACAGAAACTAGAGACAATAAAATTCTACCTCAAACATTTTTCCCCAAGTATTAATTATGTTCTTTCCTAAACAAAATAAGGACTTATTTCAATGTCCATCATACAGACCAATTTCACTTCTGAATAATGATGCTAAGATACTCTACAAAGTCCTAGCTAGAAGGACTGAGAAAGTGCTTCCTTCGGTAATATCACAAGACCAAACTGTATTTATTAAAGGCAGACACTTAGCTTCCAATCTTCGACGCCTGTTTAATATAATATATTCACCCACAAAGTCTAAATATTATTTAGATATTAGATATTATTATTGTTGGATGCAGAAAAAGCATTTGATATGGTTGAATGGAACTACCTTTTCACTACACTGTGCATGGATCAAACTACTGTATACCAGTCCAGAAGCTTCAGTTTGTATAAACAACATTACTTCAGACTACTTTAAACTAGAACGTGGTAACAGACAAGGATGCCCCTTGTCACCACTGCTTTTTGCAATCGCCATTAAGCCACTGGCAGTTCACTGTCGAAATGCTTATGAGATAAAGGGGATTATCAGAAAAGGACTAGAACAGGAAAATTTCTCTGTATGCAGATGACATGGTACTGTATATATCAGATCCACAAAATATTGTGCCTGCAGTCCTACCAGCAAAAACAGAATTTCAAAAGATGTCTGGTCTCAGAATTAATTTGAATAAAAGTGTGCTCTATCCAGTGAATTCTCAAGCACACATTATTAGATTGGACATCTTCCCTTTTATCAGTTTAAATACCTGGGGTAAACATCACAAGTAAACAAAGCTTTTTATCAACAAAATTTTGCCATCTGTATGGAAAAAATTGAGCAAGACTTGCATAGATGGTCTACCCTTCATCTCACTTTAGCAGGAAGAATTAACATTGTTAAGATGAATATCCTTCCTAAGCTTCTTTTTTTATTTCAGAACATTCCAATATACATCAATAAGTCATTTTTTAAGAATTTAGATCCAACCATAACCTAGTTTATTTGGAATTCAAAATATCCACATATCCAAAGGGCCACCCTACAAAGACCTAAGGCAGAAGGTGGCATGGCTCTACCTAACTTTCAATTTTATTACTAGACAGCGAATATACAAGCTATAAAAACCTGGACATGGACACAAATAGATGAACATAAACAGGCTTGGTTCACATCAGAAATAAAATCCTGCAGTACTTCTTTATATTCCTTGCTTTGTACCCCAATAAGTACAAGTCATCACCAATATACTAACAACCTAATTGTGCTTCACTCGCTCAGAATATGGAACCAATCTAGGAAGTATTTTAAGATAGAGAAGCTTTTTTCTGTGGCACCCCTGCACAAGAACCACCTTTTTCCACCCTCTCAAACGTACACAGTTTTTAATGTCTAGAAAACATTCAGGATTAAATCACTTAGAGATCTGTACATAGACAACGTCTTTGCATCCTACAAACAATTACACTTCTAATTTAACTTTCCAGCAACACATTTCTTTCACTACCTTCAAATTAGAAACTTTGTTAAACAAAACCTGCCCAATTTTCCTCACTTCCCACCTACCTCTATGCCAGACAGCATCTCCGTAATATATAAAACCATTTTACAGATCCAAGAGTACAGTGGGAAAAGGATCTCTCACTCATCATCTCAGAAAAAGGAGTGGAAAGTTGCAATGCACAGAATTCACTCGAGCTCCATATGTGCAAAGCATACAATTATTCAACTTAAAATTATATATCAGGCATATCTGTCTTGTTTAAAATTGTTCAAAATGTTTCCAGGGCAAGATCCAACCTGCAAATGTTATAATCAAGTTCTAGCCTCACTGGACCACTTGTTTTGGGCATGCATCAAATTAACATCATTCTGGACCAAAATCTTTAAATACCTTTCAGATAGCCTTGGTGTCACAATACCTCCTAATCCATTAACAGCTGTGTTTGGTGTACTTCCAGATGGGCTTAAAGTAGAAAAGGACAAACAAACTGTAGTTGCCTTTACTTCACTATTGGCACATAGACTTGTCTTGCTCAACTGGAAGAATCCTAACTCTCCTATGTTAAGTCAGTGGGTAAATGATGTTATATACTATTTGAAATTGGAAAAAATCAAATTCTCACTTAGAGGATCTGTATAAAGCTTTTTCAAAACCTGGCAGGAACTAATCAATAACATTTTAGAATAAGCATTTTCATTGAGGAAGCAGATTCACTCCCCTCTGGCCTAGCTCTCTTTCTCACGGGTGGGGGTTGATTTGTTCCAAACCAAGTCTTGCAAAACCTGACTTATTTGTATGGAATGTTATTTGATTTTAATAAAATCCGAAAGAAGATACAGCCATTAAGGTCCAGTGTGCACACTTTTGAAAGGCATGCTTAATCAATGTAATATCATTAATGTAATAATTACCTTTTAGCTGTTTCAGTACACTGCCACTTTGGTTAATATGGAATTTTCTCCCTGTAGATATCCAGTTTGTGTCTGTTGGCAAGTATAAGAGAAATGCTGCATTACTGAGAGATTTGCATTGGTTCAGTAAGTGCTTACGAGGCTAGATTGGATGTTACTTGGGAAGAATTAAGGGGATAGGACTAGCAAGCTTTATTGGGCTGAATGGCCTGCCCTCATCCACATTGTTCTAATGTTCTAAACAAAATGCAATGAAGTAATAAGTAATAATAAAAAAGTACTGTTACATTAAGGCTTAATTTCTACAAAATAATGTTTGACAGTTTGGTACTAATCGAGTATAGCCAACACACAAATCATCACCAATTAATTTATTTGGTTAAGCCTTCAGTAAAGTGAATTTGTTACAGCATTAAACATGTGCAACAGCCATTTTCCTTTCTTTAGTAATATTTAGTTGTGCCTTGAATGACAAGTTCAATGGACCATATATTGTAGTTCATTTTATTTTTACTGCTTTTTTGCTTTTCAACCTGTCACATTAAAGTTAATGAAGCCAAGAAGCTAGTTATATACAGTATTTCATTTATATCCATATCACTGCATATAGCAAATTCCTGTTTGCTTATTTTATGACTAGCAAAAATAAACTTATTTGATTAAGGCTACATTTTCACAGGTATCCATCAAGAGACAATGAAATACAAAGCATATGTATTCACACTATATTGTATTAATACAAAAACTAGAATTCTGAAAAACAGAGCCAATCGAACACTTAGTCCACACTAACACAGATGAAATTGACAACACCATTTTCATTTTCAAAAATTTCTGTCCACATTACTAGTGTTTTCAGACCGACTTTTAAAGGTTTGCCAACCACACTGAAACACCAAAAATGGATAAATATTGAGGACAAAATGACCTCTGCAAAACTGAATTAGCAGCAAAATTAACTGCTATGCAAAAAAAAAAAAAACTGAAACAAATGGTGCAACTGACACAAGAAGAAAGGTGTTTATTTCTATTAGTGTTTTCATACATTAAAGGAATACTTCACCTGCATTTTTTTCATATGTTATTTACCCATGTTGTTTGTAAAAATGGCTGAGAAAAACTTGTAATCTCATGTTTTCATGGAACACAGAAATAACAATCTTTCTGACATAACGCGTGTCTATGGAGACCATATCTGCACCATAGCCAACAGTATAAAAATATCCTTAAAAAAACCTTGCAGTACTCATCTTCCATAATCTATATGTCAATTCATCCAGTCATATACATAAAATGGATAAAATGCAGACATTTTTGCTACAATATTGTTAAATAAATACTTCCATAAATATCAGAGCAGTGTACAAGGAAGAAACATGTTCACACAGGAATGAGCTTTATGAATTAAAGACAGGACTCTTGACCAATGAATGATGTGAATGATGCTATGTGAACAAATAATGTGTTTATGCAGTTTATAAAGGGGTCTATGGGGAATCAGTCCAAATGTGAAAACAAATGCTTAAAAACTTGCCAAATACATCAACTTTAAATTGGTAAAGTTTTCAGTTTCAGAAAATATGCCTTCTATATTTCAAAGGCATATTTGTGACAACAAAAGGAAACTGGAAACAATATGTTTTATTTCAGATTTGTGCCACTATTTTTCCTGAGATAACACGTTGCTTTCACCTGTCTGCTCACAGAGGACATCATGGATGTACTTTTCATATAAATAAGGATTTAAAATTCCACAAATCACCTACTTCTTTAAAGCTGCATAAGCACATTGAAAAACAGAACCATATAGAATAAGTAATGGAAATGCTTACTGGAAAACATAATACTGCAAATAATACTGTATAAAAAATAGGTCTTATGTATGGTGCTATGGTAGCATTGCTGCTTTATGGATTTACCCACTCTCTTGTCCATGTGCAACTTGCATGTTCATCCAGATGGAGTATGGGGTTTCCTCTTGCATGCCCAAAGACATGAAGGGATGACCTGGCAATTGATCCCAAGTTAGTTTTAGTAAGAGTATGAATGTGTGTGCATTTGTGGGTATAAAATGACAACCTATTTCTCTAAACCCTAAAAAGAATCAGCACCCCAGCAAATTTTGAGGAACTTTGGGCTTTCAGTAGTATCAGATGTTGTATGATTACAATAAAAGCCGCAACATTAGATTAACAATAACAACAACTTGGAGTGCATACACAATAGGCTAGAATAAACAGATGATCATCCCACACAATGCAAAACCGCAGGTTTGTACTGTTGCTCAAGAAGCCTAAAGAAAAGCAGAGGCCATGCATATCGAAAGTGCATAAGGACACACCAATGAGTGCATTGGTTCAAGCATAGAGATAACCTAACAAACAGCATTGAATATATAGTTCAGAGCAATAGAAGATCATAAAATAAAACAAAAAAAAAAAATCAAGAATGACTTTTCAATATGTAGTATGCAAGGTTATTAAAATAATGTTGTTGAGGTGCTGTGGGCTTAATATTTAGCTATTATGAATTAAATAAAACTGTGCCAAGACTGAATTATAATATTGAAAAGTTAAAACACTTAAATACTAAGGCAGAAATTAAACCACAAGAGTGTACAAGTGGAAGAGATGAACTTGTCTGTTTTGGGAACTAAATCACTGCAGCAGTCCATGATCAAAATCACCTACTGTACAGGAAACTATTACATTTTTTTATTCAGTTCACTTTTACTATATAAAATACAAACATTTAAAATGTACATTTTTATATGCAATTAAGGGAGCAAACTACAAAGGAAAAAAAAGGTAAAAGAAAGTTAAGCATTTAAAGCTATGTCAAAACTACAAATTTCTTAATTTCTTCTAAAAGTAATTATACTTGCACACTTTTCTGAATGCAAAAAAACAGAAGAAAAAAAGGGCACGCTAATTAAACAGTTACATAAATCAGACACAAACCCAACCCAATGATTTGTGAAATTGGTTGACGTGAAAACCCGCAGCCACACTAGTAGTTCAGGACCAAACTTAGGATGTTTCACTGTACTGTAAGAATTTGATCATATCACCTCATAATCTGTTTACTTAACCTAAAAAGGTTCAACTACTTCAATCTTTCCTCATAGCTCACATTTCTCTGGCCTGAAATGAGCCTAGTAACTCTTTCTAACCCTGCTATGTATTTTTTGTAGTATGGAGGCCAAAACTGTACAACGAACTCCAGAATGAGGATTTCCTAGTATATAATATACCTTAAGCACAACCTCCCTCGACTTATACTCCATTCATTGAAGTGTAATACTCAACAACCTATTAACCTTTTTAATTGCTTCTGTAAAATGTCTGGATTGTAGACACTGCAGAATCCACTACAACATCTACTTCCTTCTCATTAGGACATCAATTTATATAGGTATAGTAATTACTGTGAAGATTACTGTACAGTTTGAGTATCCCTAATCAGAAATTCCAAAATGTAAAACTTTTTGAGCACTGACATTACCTTACTTACATTTCCTCCATTTTTTTTTAAACATATGTGAACAACATATGTGCAGATTACAAATACTGTATATTTATTCATTCTAAGCGGTTGTGTACTGGTCTCCAGTGAATCATTTGAGCACTTTAGTACATAAATGATGATCATACGGTGGTAAAGCCGTGCCCCATGAACTGCCACGAAGCTATGCACACAACTGACGATTGAGGTCACCATAATGCACTGAGCTCCATGAAGCTCCATCACTTCATCAACTATCGGGGTTTGGTCATGATGCTAACTGATTTAATCCACTTTTATTTCCTCCCTTGTTTGAGGCATTGGGAAATATTGCTATCACTTTGTAATGCTGATGTCGTTATTAACAGTATGTCAACATTGCACTGGTACCTAAAAGCAATGAGACTGTACAGGTAAAATGCACACTCTGACCTATTAAATATTACTTTATTCCTTCAGGAACAGCTAAACCAATACATGCTTCATGGATAAAATATGTATGTATGCATCTGAAATGTGTTCAAGCTGTTTTTATGGTGTCTCTGAGCATCAACCAACACCTACTGAAAAATATTAGTGTTAATCAAAAAGCCTCTATGGATTGACATCAACTGATTTCTACAATAATGCCGACAGCATATACAGTTCTTTGACACATGTGGTTGCAATAAATGTTGTCATGATATATTGTTTTACCTTTTGTTTCTCAGTAACCCATTAAATACCTATTATTTATAAAGAGCTTATTTTAACAGTAAGAATAAATAAAATGCTGTATGGTGTTCACTGGGTATTGTTTGTGTTGAGTTTTATTGCGCCTTCAGGCTATCCAAAATGCAGATGCCAGGCTTTAACATGTTCACACAAATGGACCCACATCTCCCCAACTTTGCACTCTCTACATTGGATCACAGTGGAATTTAGGATTCAGTTAAAAATTCTGGCACTTACTTACAGAGCTCCCCAACATATCACAAACCTCCTTCAGCACCACACTACAGTCCATACTCAGAGATCTGCTCAGTTATATCTTATTTCGGTTCCTTGTACCAGATTAAAGACAAGTGGGGGATTGCGCATTTCAAACCATTGCTCCAAGGTTACGGAAGTCTTCCAGTGATGTTGAGATCAGCAGAATATGTTTAAGTGTTAACTTAAGACACATCTATTCAGCCAGGAATTTAGGTAGTGCTGCTATCTGTGGCTGTTTTTTCATATTGCCCTTGTTTTGTATTTTGCTTTGATATTTCATTTTATTCTATGTTTAATTGTTCAGCGCTTTGTGACTTTTATCTGTGATAGGCGCTTTATAAATAAATTTTTACTTACATTATTTATAACATAAAATGAACTGATACAATTACAATACTTCACATGTGGCTACTGTAGTAAGGCCTTTTTATGCAAAACAGCAATTTGTGCTATTTGCCTTTACTTAAAGCTGCAGAGACAACAAATATTTCCAAAACATTTTCAGTTATTGTCACAACCTCTGTATTAAGCTATGTGTCACAGTACACTGGGATACAGTGACACTGAATCTGAAAATTAAACATGTAACCTAATTTCACGTATAGTGTTACTGCTGTGATAAAGGAACACTACAACAATTGTTGCTATAACAACTTAGACCACTCTCATCTATGCAGGTGCATCTTCTTGCACAATATCTATGACAAAGTAGTTAGCAATCAGCATTCCATCTCCACCTGTAGCTTGGGAAGGAAATGTAAATGCTGGATAGCTCCAAAATTGATCCACAGGTGTGCAACCAGTTGTCATGACAGTCCTTCCAAAGGTATTTATATTACTTCAGCTTTTTGGATCCTATGATATCAGAACCAATCATAAATCTCATCTAATCCTTGTATGTACTGCTGTAGGAACCTGAGGGATTGATTCTTAGCTAGAGTCACTAGACTGGCTACAATCACTTTTAAGACCTTTTGGTTGTTGGCTTCTTGTCATTATAAATTTGTTGCATGTCTTTTTATGGTGCAAATCATGGTTCTTAATGGCAGTGCAGCAGCTGACATATTGCCCAGTGCACTTTTAGGGTGTTGAATCATCTGTTTGTAGGACACTTTTAAGAGCATGGCTTTGAGTCTGTCTTGTGATGGCACAGTCTTCACTCCCAAATGATCCAGTAGACCTTCATTTAATTCAGTTGACAAGACATCTCTTTCACAGTGACGTCAGTACAGTGACAAGGAGTTAAAGATCATCTGACACAGAATGCTCTCCATAAATAAGTGCTGCTGCAACTGCTGGAGCAAAACATAAGGAAAAGAATCCATGATCCATAGATCCTTTTGCCAATATCCTTTCCACAGACCATCACTCAATACTCTGCCATTTTGCCAATGATGATGAAACTCTCATTTCTGTCACTTTGCTGCACAATCCAGAAATTCTGTACAAAAAGCTACATACACATTCCTAGACACCCTGGCTGCATCATGGACCCTTTCAATGATAAAGTTGTTATATATGGGGTAGTTGGCATTTTTTCATCTTTGAGTTGGCAAATAATTTCCTGTATTCCTCTGAAGAGGTTTATCCAGTTTATCCTCTTTACTGTCCTCTAGACAGAGGAGCAGCTTCAGCGACAGACTGCTGTCACTGTCCTGCTCCACTAACAGACTGAGGAGATCGTTCCTCCCCCAAACTATGCGACTCTTCAATTCCACCCGGGGGGGAGGTAAACGTTAACATTATATAAAGTTATTGTCTGTTTTTACCTGCATTATTATCAATCTTTAATTTAATATTGTTTTATTGTATCAGTAAGGTGCTGCTGGAGTATGTGAATTTCCCCTTGGGATTAATAAAGTATCTAACTCTGACACCCATGGAAGGTAACTCATAGCCAATAAGACTTGAATCTTTAAGCATAAAGGAAGAAGTGGAAATGGCAATATGATATTTATATATTGATGTAATATTAATATTTATATTATTTATTTCAAATACATGTGTTATTAATATATCAATAAATTGTAATATGATAATAAATGACAATATGTTACAAGATCTTACCCCATAATTACAAGATCTTAACCTGAACTGTTTGGTGAATGCAGTTCACTTCCATAAAGTTCCACACCAAGAGACTTATTTATAAAACTTGGATTCAAGCATGACAATATGCATTCGTGGGGGAAAAAAAAGATTATTTATTAAACCTGGCCTATGCACAGTTCTATGCAGGTAAACGTGTGTACATCAGCACACCTCAAAACTCATCTTGGTGTCACAAATGACTTGTGTGTTAATGGACTGTCATTGCTTATGGTTAATAAGAGCACCTTCATTCTAACTAAGCACCCTAATTGCAACATCAGTGCAGAAAACTGCTCTAAGTACATTAGGAAAACAGGATACTGCTTTAAATTGCCTTTTTATATTGGCAAAATCATGTTATGGTTTATGTATGTACACCCACACCATATGACAATGTAATGTAGCGCCAAATAGTTGGTTAATAGCTTTCGCCACAGTGGGAATGATGGGAGTGAAGGCTGGATGAGATATTCCTGACCTGTCAATCAGGTCCTTGAGAAGTGACAACAGGTAGCCTAGTAAATTAAAGAAAAACCAAAAAGGCTTTTCAGTGTAAAAAGTCTGCATGTCATGTTCGTCACTTTGGAGGTTTAATATGTCGCCATGTCAAGGAACATTATATTAACGGCTCGGTGATACAAATTATTATACACGTGAGTCATCATTTAGCAGGACTGACTGCATTTCCCTACATGATCATATGCGTCTCCAAGATATCTCAGAATGTACATGGAAATATTCTGAGATATGAAATACTTCTGGTCCCAGGTGTTTTGAATTAGGGATACTCAACCTTTATCTATCTTTCCTTCTATATACAAAGAACCCCAGGGGAAAAAAAAGCATAAAACAGACATGATTGCTCACTGTAAATGAGTACTGCATTCCTTTAACTCAACAGTAAAATTGCTTGCATTTCCAGAGCACTGTAGGAGAGCCACGGAAGAACAGAGTTTACAGGTAAGCATACTAATGACAGCAATAACTGGATCATGTTTGACTTGAATGAATAATTTTCCAGGTAGAATAATAATTCAAACACCCATAGCCATATTAGAGCAGCTCAAAAAAAATTAACGATCTTAAATGGCTTCATTTAATAATAGACCTCAATAGCAAATGCATGGAAAGGGTTAAAAATTGTTGTTCAAAGTGGTCCTCATCCAGTTTGGTGGAGGTTGAGCTCTTTTGCAAAACATGGACCAAAAAGTGCATATATGTATGAAGCTGACTTACAGTATAAATTGTAATTACTGTACTGCTAAATACTCTCTACCAAAATCTGACTGAGGCGAAAACTTCAGAAATCAGTTGTGGTTTTTTCTTATAATTAATTTGGAAGGATCTGTAACACATGGCTGACACTTGTTGTGACTGGAAATACTATTTAAATATATGAAACATGAACATTTCCAAAAGATACATTTTCATAAAACATATAATACCAGTCAATAGTCTGGATAAACCCAGAAATTTTCATATTGTTGATAGAAATTGAGACCATTTTTTATCAAGACTGATTAAATTGATTTAAAAATATAGCAAAGACATTACTGGTGTTTCTAGTGGCTGTTACTGCTCCAAATTAATGTATTACTCACATGACTGCCAAGCCTTATTTTTACCACAAATTCATCAATGTCCCAATAGTAAACCCCTTCAGTTTATCTTTAACTACTTACAATATAAATGCTAAATATAAATAAAATATAAATGCTTCTAATCTCATATCACAGCTTCAGCAGATTCAAAACTCTGCTGCAAGAGTCCTAAAACAAACCAGCAACAGCGAGCACATAACACTGATCTTGCTTTGCCTCAACTGGCTCCCTGTGACTTACAGGATTGAAAATAAAATTCTATTATTAACCTACAAAGCTTTAAATGGCCTCACACAAACTGAAGATTTCATACAAAGGATGACTACATCAGTGACCATCTCCATCACTATGCTCCTGTTCGCCAACTAAGGACCTCTGATTCTGGCAATCTTGCTGTGCCCCCACACTAACCTGCACTCTAAGGGTCACAGGGCCTTTGCTGTATAGCACCCAGACTTTGGAATGACTTCCCGAAATTAATTAGATCAGCTGACTCAATTCATTCTTTAAAAAAAAACAAAAAAAAAAAAAAACTTAAAATGCATCTGCTCAGGAAGGCTTTTAACTTAATGTGACATTCTGCCCGTTCTTTCAGTCATCCTCTCTGTCCAGATGCTCAGTGTAATTTGTGTGTGTGTTATATCACAAATGATGTTATCTGCTAGGCTATTCTTTTAGTACTGAATTTAGAATTTTACTCTGGTTTGCTGGGTTTTATTCTATTTAATGCTTTGAGTATTCTGTATCTGTTTTACTGTTCTATTCAGGAAATATTTGTATCCAGTGTTACATACATCTGCTCTTTCTTTATGAGACACTGTGAAGCACCTTGGGCATGGGAAAGGCGTTACATATAAATAAAATGTATTATTATTAAATGGTTATTAGAGAAACCTTTGTAATTGCATTAACACCTCTGAAACATGCTATTCTGCTAACTTGGGTTGCAAGGTACTGGCATTTCTAAAGTTTAGTTGTGGGCTCAAAAAAGGTCAAATTGAAATAACTGTCAAGAAACATGTCTTTTTTTTTTGTAGAATGAAGGTTATTTCATGTGACAGACTGCTAAGAAACTGAAGATTTCATACAAAGGATGACTGTTACTGTCTTGAGAGAAGAGGATAAACTGGATGTAACCACAATAGAATAAGATAAGGAAGGTTTGGGTGCACAACTGCATAGAAGATATGTACATCAAAGTGTGTCGTTTAAGAAACAAAACACCTTACAGGTAATCTTAAAAGCATAATAAGGTTTCTCCAATAACCTTTTAGCATTTATACATTAATAATTTAGGATAAGCTACAAGAGGGCAGTAGGGCACAGGACGAATGACTGCTAAAAATGGAGCTTTGCAATCAAATGTGAATATGTGAATTGTAATGGTCTCTTGATAAGGTATCGATTTCTATCAATAACAAACATTTCTGGGTGTGTCCAAAGTTTTGACTTATAGTGCATATCACATATCAATCGTACTCATTGTACCTTTTACAGCTACTGCAAATAATTCCTTGAATCCGTCAGAAGAAAGAAAAACAAAACAATCTATTAAGTTATGCAATGCGGTCATTTATGATATCTAGTGATAGTACACAATAAAAAAGTAAATTAATTAACTATTAAACTAAATTTGGTGAGCGGCTTAGTACAATCCAAAACATACTTTAAATGTCTCCTACAACATGTGTCTTTGTTACATTTCGTTTTCTCTATTGAAAAATAAGTTTAAAAATACGCTGGACAACATATGTTGTTTCTGTTAATTCAGTATTTTTTACACAACGACATTTGTGAACGGATTGGGGCCAAAAACATGATGAAAAGCAACACAACTGAGAAAAAGAGAAATTAATGACAGAAGAACGTGTCCCTTTAAGTCAAGGTAGACAGGTCGACAATAAATACCACATGTAACACTCGGGAAAGAGATAGAGAAATCCATGATGAACATCTTACAGTAGCAAATGTAATGTGTACTCACATCACCCCAGTATATAGTAATGAATGAAGTGATGGCACGTACATTCCCTACAGGGGAAAAATAAAAGTAATTTTAATGTGAGAACACATCACGCATAACTTCAGGCAAGGTCATTAACAAAAACACGCGCGAATGTTCCTGTTGCGGAGACACGGGTGTATCTTTCAAAACTGGGAAGCAATTTAGTGATGCATGCATTGTAAGCTCTCACCTTACAATTCAACTTCGTAGCAGCGCTGTCAACTCCGGCTGCGACCAGTCTGGTAACCAAGTTTGAGCAGTGCGGGGGCGGGGGTTTCGGCAGAAGAGTATTACTTCCGGTGTCAGAGAGGACGTGCGAATTACAAGGTTTCTGGCTGACATGCGCTCTGCCGAATTGGCTGGGTTAGCGTTAAGGCAAACAAGCGCTTTGATCTTACCAATATCTTCCAGAATAGATCCACGTTTCTTCGTTCTAGTAATATTTATTTTTTCTGTCACAACATTTAAAACACATTTGGACATGAACAAATTATGCTTTTAAACAGCCAAACCTCGCACTACATGTTCCAAAGTATTTACTTTTTGCATCACCCTCCCACCATTTATGTTCTTGCAATATCCCCACTCTCCCCACAGCTTCTGCGTTATACATCTTATAGAGTTTTCACCTGATGAAGACCCAGCAGTAGAAATGTATATCATTTTCTCTTTTATGTATTAGCATGAAGTTAACTTTCAGTTGTATTTGTTTTTTGCAATTGTAATTATTTAGATTGTTAGTCATTCAATTCGATCATTTCCTGATTTTTTGCCAGTGCCCACGTTATTTTGTGCTGGTAGTTTAACTGTCTACAACCCTTTTAATTATGGTCACATCGACTGAAATGAATACCTTGGTTTCTTTTTCAATTCACACTAATTACTATTGTCACCTGTTAAAACATCTGAAATCTTCTGACTGTAGCCTACACAAGTTGCAAAACACACCTTAGAGTGCACAAGACAGAGGTGTCATGCGCCATAAAAATACAGTATAAGGGTGGGGATATACCTGTACCTGACTTCTAATTATTAGGTGAACATTTTACTCTATATTTTCATTCTGTAACATTGTACAATAGTTAATAAACAGTCTACAGTGTGTCTTAAACATGGTCAATAAACTATTTACAAAATGTGCTTGATTCGTTACTTAGGACCCATCTGTTTGTATTTAGCGAATAATTATTTTATTAAACAGTTATCCAACCTGTAAATAAACAATCATCCCAAAACAACATGGAGGGAGTTTGTTTACACTGATGATATTAGTGTGCAATTGTAGGAAATGTACGTAATGTGAGAACATTTTATTGTTTGATAATAATTAATCAATTAATTAATTATACGTTTTTCCTTTTGCTATGCTAGTAATTAATTAAATATTTAGTAAGGCTCCCACTTTATGTTCCTTACCTTTATCTGGGTTTACAACCGTTAGACATATATCAAGGTAATATAATCAAACTCGTTGTAACAAACCGAATAATGCAATTTATTGGTAAACACAAGGATTATAGAAATATTATAAGTGCATATATATTAATATAGAAGACAGGGCACAAGACAGACGAGACAAACAAAACATAGAAGAGGCTGGCTGTTGACTAAGTTTTAATTTACAGGGTATCTTGGCACAGATAAACAGTTTTACAATACCAGTCCTTCAAGAACCTTGTCTGATGCTGTGTAAAACTGTGGCTGCATTGGAGTGTATTCTTGGTTTTTGCTACATGGTCCTTTGTCCATAGTATGGTGTTATGTTGCCTTTCTGAGCTTGCTGTTAGGCTGTTTGCTGTTTCCTCTGCAATTTCAGAGAGAAAAGCATTACTGTTTCTGGCACAAGAGTGTAGAGTTTTTGAAATAATGGCTGCTTCTCCTTCTTCTCAGACTGAGCTCAGTCACAGGCAAAGAGTTTGGCTTTGGCAGAATGGATAGAGATAGTTCAGGGCATCCAGTTCCAAGACTCTATAGAGAGCTTCCAGGCCAAAGAAAGTTTGAGAGCTTTTTTGCTCAACAGAGACAGTGGCTCAACAGCTTTCCACTTCCTCAAAGAGAACAGATCCTCAAGCTGTTGGCTCACCAACAATAGAGTAGAGATCAATGCAAGTTGTTTTGAAGAAAGGTTTAACCTCTAGTAATTGGATCAAAGTTTTTTTTCAGTTACAAATCCAGTGTCTGCTTATAGGTACCTTATATTGTCCATCATATTCAGCCAGAGTTCAGTTTGAGCCTAAAGTGAATGTTCATTTGAGAACCTTTTTGTCTGAAGGAGTCTCTGCAGAGGTGTTAGTTCAACTCTGATTAATACCTTTGTTATAGGATGAAGTACAGAGCTGCCTAAAGTGTTGGTAGAGCTAAAGTTCAGCCATTCACTTTACTGTTTGTTCAGGAATGCAGGTGGTGGTGGTGATGGCGTGGGGAGTGCAGCTACATTTCTGTATCCCTGTTAAATCCTCTGTCTTGACAGACATTGTGTGTCACTAATAGCCTAGCAAAATGGGCAATGCCCACATTGTCCCACACAGTACAGGTTTCAATCTTCAGAGACTTAAAATCCAATCTTAATAAAGATAGTGCAGGATTTACCAATTCTGAAGAATTTAACGCCTTCATATCCACAATGCCAATATAAAGAAGAATCTAAACTTCTTCATAAATGGCTAATGTCTAAAGCATGATCATAACCCTGTTTTTTATCTTGTTATTCTGGACTGCTCACTATGAGTGTAAAGCAGGAACCAGGAACAACCTGCTATCCAAGCTGGTGAACACCCCTGGGATGCAACTGCTTCAAGTATTAAGACAGATGGTGTTATTCTATGCTTCTATACAGAAGAATACTGTTCACCTTTCTACAGCAAAACAGATGAGCCCAAGCTTATACTCACACAATTAAACACTACCCCCTCACCTCTGTTACAAGGATAAAATTATTAAAATGGGGGGGGGGGGGGGGGAGAGCTGTCCATGCAAAACCAGAAGTTCATCTCCACGGAGATCTATCCTTTCATCTGACTAGACCCAATTCCAACAGATTGGACTTCCAATCAAACATGGCAAGATGAGGGGGAGTCAGCCAAAGTCCAATGTAAAGATCTCATCGTCAACCCAAAGACTTGTTTGCCTGGCTTCAACCCTCCTCATTACTTACAAAGCCCACTAAATAGATTTTGCACAAAACAAGGTGTGTGTAGTTAGACTGAGAAGTAACCCACTTTATTAATGGGGTGCACTTCAGAAGATCTTGTACATTGTACATTGATTATTACCATTTAACTAAGTACAGTGGAGCAAATCACACAGATTGTGATGATAACTGAATGGTCTACCTGCTGATGGTACAAATGACTTCACATATAACATGTTCTTTTTATTTTGCATTGCAAGATCTGTTTCTTGTCCAGCTGCTAAAATGGAATTTATAATGCAGAGGAGGAAAAGGATTATTAAGGATTTTAGGATAAGACCTGCCTATAGCTGTTCTTTAGATGTTTGATCTGCTTACTTCAACATGCATGCTTCCAAATGGCAGAACACTGTTAAGAAAGAAAGTTGTAACATATACAAAGTATTAGCAATAAATACTGAATGTGTTTATATGTGTTTTACATATGAAAAACAATCAAAAAATATCAGTCAATCACATTCTACATAATTAAATATTTGATAATGTGACTCACTCAACCAGTTCTCTTTCTTTAAGTAGGCGAGACTACAGTCTTCTTATTAAAAACTAAAATGATCCATTGTTTTCTTCAAAGATAATTAGGGAAAATTGCAGGGCACTATTTAATAAAATGAATGCCTCAATTTTAAACATTCTTGGGACAAAGTGTTTGATTATTAAAAAATTGTTCACTGTAGTCAGTGTTTTATAAAGCACATTTAAGGATGAATAAAGCCCCCATTTTATCATTTTTAAAGCTGTATGGATCATAGGGATACTCAGGAGCAGACACTGAACACAAAGATGGACACTGCCTTCAGTAACACCAGATGTTCCTAGTCTTTTTCCATCTTCACAGAAATAAGATTAAGGCAGGACTAGCTGATGTTTATAGCAGCCTTTTGAGGTTAAAGCATAATGCCCCTTGGTAGCTTGGGGACCTTGAAATGTAGTAACTGGATGAATTCTATTTGATTCTGAGTCTCAATAAACCATATACTGTACCTTCACATCAGCACATCTTATTTGTCACTCAACCTGTTGGTACCACTGTAAATACTACAGATTGCAGAGCAGAGTTCAGATTTACTTGCTGGATGGAATTCACAATAATATTGAACAAGCATAGTATAACATATGCATACATTCTCAAACAAGTTCTATCAACATTTAAACTTATTATGGGGCTCTAAACAATATACATATTTTTGGGTTCACACAAACATTAGCATCTCTTTTTTGTGTAACAATCCCGGTTTGATCCACTATCTATTAAAAGGTTTTCCAACTTGCAGCATCTGTGCCATCAGGACTGTCTGCTTTCACATGTTTTTATTGTAGTCTTACTAAATCAATTTTCTGTTCAAAATCTGCAGGATCTGTCATATCTCCCTAGTCATTTCAGTGTTCATTGTAAAGACTCAATATTTCATTGTTTTAAAGTTTGATGGTGACCCCTAATGTACTTCATTGCTTTTCTTTTATGTTGCTTTGTGGTCCAGCTTTGTCCACTCTTCATCAAATAATGGTTTCATTACAAATATTTAAAAAGAGAGAGATGTGCCATTATGTGAATCACTGAAAGTAGTTGTTTCTTTTGATGTCTGACAGTTATGTTCCACAGGTGTTAGAAAAATTTGGTGGGAAGAATTTATTTATGCTGTATACCTTGTTAAAAGTGTAAACTGACATATTTGGATGACCCCCACATAGAAATAGATAAAGATGATGAGGAAGAAGTGGCTCTGATCTGCTTATTAGTGTCTTTTCACCGAAACATTGCAAGTACACCATAACATTTTTAGAATAACACAGCAATTACAATAACACAGGAGATGAGCTCAACAAACATATTAAAGTGTACAACCATCTGCATATATAACATACAGTATTTATTAGTAATACTATGCATCAGAAAAGCTCATTTTGCCTATAGTGACCTATTTATGATAAATTATAGCTAGAGCTGCAGATTTACAACTTGGGGACATAGATGAATTCCCAGCCCTTTGGTTTCCTACTTCATTTCAAAGATGTACATATTTAGTTGGCTGGTAACTGTAATTAATTCATGAATTAATCCTGTCATACTGTAGTGAATGTGACTTTGTATGCCATATTCTGGCAATCCATCCAGTGCATGCTTTTAATCTGCTTATATTGTAGCTACAATTCTTTGAACCTATATAACCCAATAATGGAATGAACACATTTGGAAAGTGGATGAGTGGATGATGGCAGGGTACGGTTGTCATCTGTGCAAAGTTTGTATGCTCTCCTTGTGTTTAGGTGTTTTATTTTTCCTAAAAACTATTTCTATGAAACAGACACATACATTGGACACAGCTCTGCTCAAAGAATAATTCCGATGGCACTATTCTTTTCCATTGAAAATATGGAAGCGGGAGATCACCTATCATGTCTCGGATAACAATGCTTTCCAAAATCGAAGTCCTTTACAGCGTCCTCTACAAGTTTACCACTGAATTTGACAAGTTTATTGTGGAATTTTACACGGGATTCGCTCTTGTTGCAGACGTTAAAATAAATGCTGGTGGGACAGTGTGCTGAGTTTGCCAGTGAATCTGATAGTGAACCAGAATTGGGCAGGACAAGATTCACACACACAAAACAATAACATTTTAAAACAATTCGTTTTCGACTACTGATACGGCTTAATACCACGAGTCAATAAATACCTTTAAAATTTTGTATCTTCCCGTTAGCATTGGACAGAGCGAATAAGTAGAGGGTTACGAATAAGAAGTTAGCCGAGTAAACACCACTGAAAAAGGAGCTAACTGCAGTCTCGTACACAATCTAGAAATTTAAAATTAAAACACAACATAATCAAATTGGCTAGGGCAAATTCAGAAGGCAAAAATAGAAAACATTCTGAGAACTGCTTGTCGATCGCTGGTGCGCAAGACGGTCCCTTCATAGTCAAAACACCTGCGCTGCAGTATTTATATCAAATATGAAAAGCTTCCCTCCAAAATCTAAAGTGTTACCAGATTCAAGTCGTTTAATAAATCGAATTTACATGCGTCAGTTTATGATTAGGACAAAAACTAATTATCCCCGTAAACAGGCTATGGCTTACCAGAAACCTGTTCTGAATATACAGTAGTGGATTCAGAAAAGAGTATGGATAGCTAGATCTATCAGACGAGGTCATGTCTATTCCTCCCGTGTCTCTCTTTTGTAAAACAAACTGTTAAGTCGGTTACATTGTTGCGATGCTGCGTTTCAGAAACTGATTTAAATCAATGTCGTTCGGTTAGCATTATTCCAGAGAAAAAAATCGCAGTACACCTCACAAAGCACGGAGAACGGCAAGAGCTAAAATGCTTCGGGCATTGAAAAGGACTGCAAAAAATGTTCTCGGGCCATCAGGGGGCGCTGTATTGCATTTCTCATTTCTGTCCTTTCAAGAGAACCGGAAGGAGCTGCCGAGGAGCGTCAGTCGTGGGTACAGTGTGTGAAGGGGCGGAGCCGAAAAGACTGGAAACCGTGGTTTGAATTTGCGCTGTCAATCGCTTATATTACATTTGTTTGTTTATTCTTTAAATAAAAATGTAGACGATTTACAGGCTGTTCAGCGATATCGACGCTCACAGAAAGACAAGCATCCTTTTATTACTGTACCGTCGATCGTCTCTCCTAAAGGTAAGTTGTATGGACGCTTATGGACTTGGTGCAACAGCAGACAGAGCTGGCTTTCACCAGAATGTCACTTTAAGGAATTTAAAGTTTATATATCTGTAGTGATCAGTGGTGTGCTCACATATATGTGTATTTCACAACATACCAAAAGGCGCTTTTTAATCCAGGCGTACGTTTTAAAGTCGTCTTGCTGCGCTGAATAAACGAGGCAGAAGGGGATGAGCCGCGCATTTAAAATGTGAGCCGCTGCCCCCCTTGCTCAGACACGGCGGAACGAACGGTCTGTAGAGGGCTGTGCAGGTGGGTGGGTCACTTGAGCTTCTTTTTCCACCAACACCTCCTCCTCCTTGTCTTGTTACTGCACGGGCATTGCGTATGTATGGCATTTATTAGACTGAATGACAAGTACGCCTGAATTTGGGCCCTGGCCATGCCCTGCCTTGCTGATTCGGTCATTATAGCTCTCCATACTGATCAAATAGTACAGAACTCCTCAACTTCGCATGTTGTTGGGGGATGGGAGCGATCAGATCTGAAGATCAGATACAGTATGTTACACAGATGTATTTGTGCATTACAAATATGTGTATATGACTCAAATTAACCATTATTAAAGTGGTAGTGACGTCTGATCATTTTGACAGAATGCATATTTTGAATTTAAGCAGTACGGTAATATGTGCAGTATATTCTTGCGCTCGCGAATGTTATTCATACTGTACATAATGTTTAAATAAAGCATACATCTTTTTCATGAAGAACATTGTGGAACCAAATGTGACGGACTCCGTGTAGTTTGACGTGCACTTAGCAGATGTTACTTATGTACACACCTGAGTTACATGGAAAGTGACAGCGACGACCCGACACAATGAGGTAACGTGTTTACTATTTAAAATTTTTAACGCGTGTTGCATAATTCAGGTTGGAGAGAATAATGTTACCAGACGATTTTTATTCCTCGTTTCCAGTGTAGCGTTTTGCACGTTTTCACCGTGTGGGTTTTCCTCATGGTACTCTGCATTTTTTCCCCACGTTACAGGTTAAGTGAGAAGTACAGTGCGTTAGTGTGTTCTGGGCAGGACAGTTTTCTACTCTGCGCGCAGTTCTGCTAAAGATAATCTTCGATTTCTCACGTCCCCTAATTTTATTAATTGGGTGTAAGAATTTAATGTTACGTTGTGTTAATCATAGCGCAGGTAGTCATTCATTTCAGAATACCACGTTTCCAAGACCATTATATAATATCTTTATGTAATACCGATTGTTTTACAGTTTGTCAATGTTTTTTTTTGATCTGAATAGATTGATTGTGGCCTACTTATTTCAGTGCGTGGCTTCCGTACGTTTTATTCATGTCGGTGAAAAACAAAGTTGTACACATGTCTTTAAAATCTCTCAAGCCAGTTGCAGTCTTGTAGTAATACATCATCGACGTCATTTGTAATTGCATAACGTTGATGTAATGTTCTGTGTGCTTGACGCAGATATTTTACAGATTTATTTGCATAAAAACTGAGATGAGAGATTTCAGGTGATTTTACTGGACCTCGAACTGTAAAACTTTTGTCAGTCGAGGGTTTGGCTCTAACCTGATAACAAAATTCGGTCGTTTGTTATTGATCGTCCTCCACAATACAACAGATCTTTCTTTAAGTCATCTGATCTGACTTAAATCTAAAAGGCAGTCTTTCCTAGTAAGTCGTTTTTGTGCACAATTTAACATCTTTATTGATAATCCTGCATAAAGAAATTAGATTATTTTGTCTTGGTTCTCTTCTTTTTTCATTTCAGCTTGTTTTTTTTTATTACAATACAGAGATTTGTGTTTCTTGTTAATCAATTATTAGGTATTTAATGTTTGATATTAAAATGTATGCAATGTTGCTAATTTGATTTTTTATGCACTGCTATCCTTTTTGTACCTGCTATATTTGTTAAACACTTTCAGCATTGGAAAGATGCTATATAAATAATATGTATTATTATTATTTTACTAAATTGATGGGTTGTGTTTCCTGTGGACCTGACTTTAGCTTTTCTTCATAACTGAATGACTGTTCAAGAGGCTAATTGAGTGACCTCCATGTCACTTAACCTTCCAGTGCTCTTGGTGAAAAAAAAAGTTTCCATGTTGCATGTAGTAATATTTTTGCTGTAATTGAAGAACTGAATAAAATACAAATATAGTATGACTGTTTATTTTTTGGTATTTTTGGCAGTTTGTACTTTAGTGTTTTACAAAGATATTAGATTTTATTTTTTATCTCGCATTTCAAGTGAGTATAAATAATGGACCAGTTGGTGACCAGAGGTTTCTTATTGGTAATACTGTATGTTCCCTGTTGTATTGATTGCGACTGCATAAAAAGGATGTGAATATGCAGTTTTGGATTTGTCTTTTGCTTTTGCCTTTTGTTCTTGTTGGTTTAGACATACTGAATTAAACAACATAAATATGAATGAGTTGTGGAAAGCAAAAGAATTAATCCAAGACCATAGCACATAACAGGGTAATAGAATAATTAACAATTTAGAGAAAAAAAAAAACTATTATTGTGTTTAAAATTTGGAAACAACCAGGAGTCTCATTTCAAAACTTTGTGTGGATTTAAGTGCACAAATATGTGTATACCAAAAAAACAGGAAAATGAGTATGACAAAAAAAATATCTGGTTTATAAAATCTTATGTATGCAATGTTTATGCAATTCACTCTTTATAGTCTTTATAACTCTTTATAAATCATTTTGTAAATGCCTGTATGTGAACGAGCCTAGTACCCCACCCAGTTTTTACCCTGAAACAACCATATATGGACTATGCTACTCAACCTGGTGCATATGCAAACACAATGCTGGAGATCTACATTGGCTGGTAGGGCAGCCTCCTACCTGATGCCTGCCTACACTGGGGTCGGGGAAAAGCATAAGACGCCAGCATATAACGGGGTAACCACTATTACATGTAATTACATGATTGCTGTTACAATGAGTAGTATAGACCATATAAAAGGCTGAGGGTTCAGGCAGATCCCTTACCAACAATCCAACCATCATGTACAGCACCAGCAGCAAGTTGTTTGCAAATGGTAGTTTGCCTGAAAGTAAATGGGTCACCAAGCAATGGCATTTATATATATACTAGTCATTAAGCCCGTTACAATAACGGGCGCTAGGAAAGTAGTGCATAAACATTAATAGGAACAGTCTATATTAAATGGCAAGGGACCTTGATCTCATTCTGTTTGTTGGTCGTATTTTTCTTTGTCTTTCAGCCTTTCTTTTGTTGATGTTTAGTTGCTGTGCTGACCATTCTTTGTGGGCTGCCACCGTGTATTGTGTGTCTTTAATTTTCTGTGACAGTAATGCTGTCTTGTAAGTCTGCTGGCTTGTACGTCCGTAATATACCTTTAATTTTCTCTGGAGGTAATACAGACGTGCGTGTCGGTAATATGCCTTTAACTTTCTCTGACAGTAATACTGGCTTATATGTGGCTGTAATACGCGTCACTGTATTGTGTACCTTTAATTTCCTCTCGCAGTAATACTGGTTTGTATTTCCGTAATTTTCCCTGACAGTAATATTGCGCATCGCACCGTGTCCCGCGCATGCGCATTTCACCAGAAGACACACACACACGGACACCTGGATGCACACAGGGATTTTATTAAAGAGGATATATATATATATATATATATATATATATATATATGAGAGAGAGAGAGAGAAAAGCCAAGCAAAATGTCACCTTTTATTGGCTAACTAAAAAGATTACAATATGCAAGCTTTCGAGGCAACTCAGGCCCCTTCTTCAAGCAAGATGTAAAGATGTATATATATATATTTATGTATATGTATGTATGTATATGTGTGTGTGTATATATATATATATATATATATCTATATATATATATATATATATATCTATATATATATATATCTATACTAATAAAAGGCAAAGCCCTCACTGACTGACTCATCACTAATTCTCCAACTTCCCGTGTAGGTGGAAGGCTGAAATTTGGCAGGCTCATTCCTTACAGCTTACTTACAAAAGTTAGACAGGTTTAATTTCGAAATTCAAAGCGTAACGGTCATAACTGGAACCTCTTTTTTGTCCATATACTGTAATGGACTGCAGCTCGCTGGCCGTGGGAGGCGGAGTTGCGTATCGCGTCATCACACCTCCCACGTAATCACGTGAACTGACTGTGAACGCAGTACGTAGAAAACAAGGAAGAGCCCCAAAGAGCGCTGAAGAAAACATTCATTACACAATTGAGAAGGCAGCGAAACAATAAGAAGCGAGCGAGTGACGAATACAAGCATATTCATAAGTGCAGCTAAGGCGGAAACAAAGCACGGTGTAAACCGTAAGTTTAAATTAAGTTTGGCAAGATTGCTTTTCTCCTGTACAACTATACGTTGCATTCTCAACAGTAAGCTTGCACAGCTTGGTCATATTACAACCGGAGTGCTGAACTGACAACGTGGTATACAAAGAGAACTATACAAATCGTAATAAACGAACAATAAAACAGCGGAGAACCAGTGGATTAAATAAAAAGGCTGCTTCCTTGGCGAAGCAAGGAAAAAGGATGGCCTTATATGGCATTCATTTATAAAACCGGAGAAGCTGTGTAAAGGCTGCTTCACAAAAAAGCAGCAGAGCGCTTTATATGAACAGGCAGTCAGCTAAAGAAGGGAATCAATAAATAACTATAATCGTAATAAACGAACAAAAAATAGCGGAGAATCCACGGATTACATAAAGGAAATGGGTACCTGAACAGAAAAGTGACTCTCAAATACCTACACAATAACTATAACAATCATAATAAACGAACAATAAAACAATACAGAACTGCTAAGCAAGGAGACAGGACGGCCTTATATGGCGTTCGTTTATGAAACAGCGGACAGGCTGTGTAAAGGCAGTTTCACAAAAAAACAGATCCTTAACAAATTGTTATTGGTATATTTTCCCTCAATTTAAAAAGATTTTCTTTTCTTCCTAATTAAAATTTAAAAGCAATACTTCACCGCTGCGAAGCACAGGAATTTAGCTATATGCAGTGAGTGTGTATGCCTGATGAGCCCAGAATTAGGGCGAAACACGTGTCGCATACTCTTTGCATTATTTGACAGTAAACTATTTTCAACCTTTCTATGATCTGCTTCTCACAACTGAAGGCACCGTGGCGGATGTTAGCAGACTTGCTGGCCAACCACAAGCGTTACCTGGTAGGTAACCACCCATACAATCAGATTGTGATTCAGACTATGAATGCCGTGAATATATAATATATGTGAATGTATGTATGTATGTATGTATATATGTATGTCTATATTTATGTATATATATATATATGTGTATATATGACCACCCAGTCCCCTCTGGGCATTCTACCTAACATAAATGAAATAGTCCTCTTTGTAGTTAAGGTTCTCATGGAGTCACTTGATGCTGATGGTCATACAGACTTCTGGCTTTTAATCCATCCATCATATATGTAGATATGTATATATTTATATGTATATATATATATATATGTACATATGTATATATATGTATGTAGATATGTAAATTTGTATATGTATATATATATATATATATGTATATGTGGATGTGTATATGTATGTATATCTATGTAAATGTAGATATGTGTATATGTAGATATGTATATATATGTATATATGTATATGTATATATATGTTTACATAACCTCTTTAACACACTACTTCTCCGCTGCGAAGCGCGGGTATTTTGCTAGTATATATATATATATATATATATATACACACACTTATGTACATACTAGCTGTGTAAGCCCATGCTGTAAAAAGCCCGGGGTCCTAGAAATTATTGAAATCGTCAGAAAAAAAATTGAAATGTAGAGATGTCAGGTAATTGAAAGGAACTACTCTCGGCATCTCTGTCCTAGGAGGTTTCGTTTTGCCGATGTGCTCACAATGCTTGTGTATAGCGGCTAAGTGACTTTGTCTTTCTTCGGAGGTTTTGTTTTGCCGACATGCTCGCCTCACTTGTGTATTAGTGGCGGGAGGAAAAGTAAAAGGGATACCATTTTGCTGACATGCTGGCCTCGCTTGCGTACCCTCGGAGGTGGAGCCCTTACCCCGACTCAACACACACTTCCACACGTGGACGTTTATATATAAGATATATATTAGAATTACTAAAACAGAAGGAATCTTGGTGTCATTTTTGATTCCTCCCTTTCTTATTCTGCCCACATACACCACATTAAGAAACTTTGCTACTTTTACCTACGTAACATATCCCATGTTCGCTCATTCCACTCCTTTTGTAATGTTCAGAAACGTGTCCATTTTTTTATCACATCCCACATCGATTATTGTAACTCTCTACTGGCAGGTGGCGCCTCTAATCATATATCACAGCTCTAGTTGATTCAAAATTCTGCTGCAAGAGTCCTAACACAAATCAGAAACAGCAAGCACATAACACCCATCCTGCTTCGCCTCCACTGGCTCCCTATGTCTTACAGAATTGAATATAAAATTCTATTATTAACCTACAAAGCTTTAAATGGCCTTGCTCCAGACAACATCGGTGACCTTCTCCATCTCAAGGTCCTCTGATTCTGGAAATCTGGTTTTGCCCCATACTCACCTGCACTCTGTGGGTGACAGGGCCTTCAGCTGAATAGCACCCAGACTTTGGAATGACCTCCCTAAATTAATTAGATCAACTAACTTAATTCGTTCTTTTAAAAAATAACTTAAAACTCATCTTTTCAGGAAGCTTTTTAACTTACCCTGACATTCTGCCTCTTCTTTCAATCTTCCTCTCTGTCCAGATGCTCAGTATAATTTGTGTGTGTGTTATATCACAAATGCTGTTATTTGCTAGGCTTTCCTTTAAGTACTGAACCAGCAAACCCGCGATTCTCGAAAGAATCTCAAATCCAAGAATGGCAATCACTTTCTGTTCCCTCTGATATTTGGAGGGAAGAAAAATCATGGAGGGTGTATGTGTCCTGGGAAAGTTTTCATTTAATTAATTAAACATATTTGTACTAAAGCGGTTTCTTTTTGGAGCCGTGACTCATCTGGTTCTGGTGTTTCAGAAGCGCGTTGTGGGCGCCTTCGTTTATTGTTTTTATCCATACGGTCTCGTTTTTGTTTTTCTATGGCTGTGTCGTTAGCTAGAAGTCGTTTGCTGATGGCGGCGGATTCGTGTGCTCAAGTGACGATGGCTGCAGACCCGGGCTTGGAGGGGACATTACTAAATGAAGGTGGTATATGCAGTGGTTTGGGCGGTCGTGTTCGGGCAGCGGTGGTAGTGTGTACGGCTTGCTTGTGGCCTCTGGCATCTGTGCATATATACAACCTGGCATGCATGCTTTACATCAAGTTTAGTTTACAGGTCGTGTTGTGTTGTTTGGGCGCCACCTACTGACTCGGAGAAGCCGCTGGGTTTGACTCTGGGGTGCAGTGCGCGTGCGCTTCGGTGCGTCTGGCATCCGTGCATATATACAACCTTCATTTAGTAATATAGATTTAGTAATTTACTTTGGTTTATGGTCTTTTATTCTATTTAATGCCTTTGTATATCCTGTATCTATCTGTTTTAATGTTCTATTTGGGAAACATTTGTATTCAATGTTACATACACAGTGGTGTGAAAAACTATTTGCCCCCTTCCTGATTTCTTATTCTTTTGCATGTTTGTCACACAAAATGTTTCTGATCATCAAACACATTTAACCATTAGTCAAATATAACACAAGTAAACACAAAATGCAGTTTTTAAATGATGGTTTTTATTATTTAGGGAGAAAAAAAATCCAAACCTACATGGCCCTGTGTGAAAAAGTAATTGCCCCCTTGTTAAAAAATAACCTAACTGTGGTGTATCACACCTGAGTTCAATTTCCGTAGCCACCCCCAGGCCTGATTACTGCCACACCTGTTTCAATCAAGAAATCACTTAAATAGGAGCTGCCTGACACAGAGAAGTAGACCAAAAGCACCTCAAAAGCTAGACATCATGCCAAGATCCAAAGAAATTCAGGAACAAATGAGAACAGAAGTAATTGCGATCTATCAGTCTGGTAAAGGTTATAAAGCCATTTCTAAAGCTTTGGGACTCCAGCGAACCACAGTGAGAGCCATTATCCACAAATGGCAAAAACATGGAACAGTGGTGAACCTTCCCAGGAGTGGCCGGCCAACCAAAATTACCCCAAGAGCGCAGAGACGACTCATCCGAGAGGTCACAAAAGACCCCAGGACAACGTCTAAAGAACTGCAGGCCTCACTTGCCTCAATTAAGGTCAGTGTTCACGACTCCACCATAAGAAAGAGACTGGGCAAAAACGGCCTGCATGGCAGATTTCCAAGACGCAAACCACTGTTAAGCAAAAAGAACATTAGGGCTCGTCTCAATTTTGCTAAGAAACATCTCAATGATTTCCAAGACTTTTGGGAAAATACCTTGTGGACTGATGAGACAAAAGTTGAACTTTTTGGAAGGCAAATGTCCCGTTACATCTGGCGTAAAAGGAACACAGCATTTCAGAAAAAGAACATCATACCAACAGTAAAATATGGTGGTGGTAGTGTGATGGTCTGGGGTTGTTTAGCTGCTTCAGGACCTGGAAGGCTTGCTGTGATAGATGGAACCATGAATTCTACTGTCTACCAAAAAATCCTGAAGGAGAATGTCCGGCCATCTGTTCGTCAACTCAAGCTGAAGCGATCTTGGGTGCTGCAACAGGACAATGACCCAAAACACACCAGCAAATCCACTTCTGAATGGCTGAAGAAAAACAAAATGAAGACTTTGGAGTGGCCTAGTCAAAGTCCTGACCTGAATCCAATTGAGATGCTATGGCATGACCTTAAAAAGGCGGTTCATGCTAGAAAACCCTCAAATAAAGCTGAATTACAACAATTTTGCAAAGATGAGTGGGCCAAAATTCCTCCAGAGCGCTGTAAAAGACTCATTGCAAGTTATCGCAAACGCTTGATTGCAGTTATTGCTGCTAAGGGTGGCCCAACCAGTTATTAGGTTCAGGGGGCAATTACTTTTTCACACAGGGCCATGTAGGTTTGGATTTTTTTTTCTCCCTAAATAATAAAAACCACCATTTACAAACTGCATTTTGTGTTTACTTGTGTTATATTTGACTAATGGTTAAATGTGTTTGATGATCAGAAACATTTTGTGTGACAAACATGCAAAAGAATAAGAAATCAGGAAAGGGGCAAATAGTTTTTCACACCACTGTACATGCCGTTTTTTTATGAAACTCTGTGAAGCTCCTTGAGCATGGCAAAGGCACTAGATAAATAAAATTTATTATTGATAAAAGGAATAGAAAATTACAAAGAAAGAAGACTTATGATTTGGCTATCACTGTGAGTCATTATATAGTTGTATTGCCAGAGATATATAGGAGTCCCAGTAGCATTTCCTGACACATGCATGCTGAATGATTCGTTGGCTGAAAGTACTTAGTGTTATTGTGTCAGAGGGAGGATGTGCACCATTGTTCATAGTGACACTGAGTTCTGTTTTAATTCTCTCCTTTACTTTTACCTCCAGATAGCCTAAAGTGTGTCTTAAAACTGAGCCTACCCTTTTAAGTAGTTTGTTGAATAGGTGTGTCCTTCTTGAAGTGATGTTACCAGCCCAACCTATAACATCACAGCATAGAATATTACACCGGCCATCACAGAGATGTAGAAGACATGAATTATTTTACTATTCACATTAAAGGAATGCAGTCTCATAAGGTAAAAGAGCCTGCTCTTCTCTTTCTTATATAGTTCCTTTGTGTTACGAGACAAGTCCGACCTGTCATTGATGTAGACCCCCAAGTACTTGTAGGAGTGCACTGCCTCAGTATTCACTAAATAAATAATGACCGAGCGTAGAGAATCTTTGATGTGGTGAAAGTCATTGACCAGTTCCTTGGTTTTGTTAATGTTAAACTGCAGACAATTCTTTCTGCACCAAGGAACAGACTTCTCCATCTGACTCATATACTGTATATACTTGCGGATAAGTTCTCCCATGGATAAGTTGGGACTTGATTTGACCATATAATTTCTGGTATTTTATAATGTTGGTCGTATAAGTTGAATGCGGAACACTCACGCTATTGGTCCAAGAGATTATCATATGCTAACGCCCACCTGAGAGAGTAACCACGGAGCACACTGCATTTTTTTCTATGTATTGTGCCTACGTGACCACACAGTAATACCCAAACTATTCCGAAGCAATGTTTGCACTTATTTGTGTTTTTTGTATCTCACACCCTCCTTATGTACGAAGGAGCATTCGATCAGAAGAAAATATGAAGCTGGTTTTGAATTAAACATCTTTGAAGTAGCGAAAGAAATTGGGAACTGCACTGCTGCAACAAAATTTGATGCGTCTGAGAAACTGATGCGAGATTGGAGGAGGCAAGAAGACATAAAAAAAAAAAAATTTTAAGTGTCACATTTTTGAACGGGTGTATAAGTCGGGGTCTGATTTTATGATCGATTTTTCGAGTTTCAAGACCCGACTTTTACATGAGTATTTACGGCACTCTGTCTCATCCCATTTATCAATACACCTCATAAGTGCAGAATCATGGCATTACAGATGACTTGTGCTTTAACTGGATGTCATTGCTTACAGTTAACAAAAGCAGCTCCATTCTGGGTAGGGGCCCTTATTACAATATGAAAGCAGTTAGTTGCCCTGATTATGTTAGTAAAACCAAATGACTGTTAGGAGCCTAAATCGGCTCATAAACCAGTCATTATCCTGGGTAGAAATTCCTGCTGGCCCCTAAAAGCTTGTTCCCTTCGTATATGACCAATTTCATAGTCTTCAAGTAGAGCTAAAAAAGCCATATTGTGTCAAATGTTTAGGCTTTGAATAGCCTTTAGGACATGATACTTAGAGCTTTCTGTATGGAGGGAGTAAATCATACCTGTGTTTTTCCTGCATTTTGATTTCTAATCTTGAGAACTGACAACAGGTAGCTGATGTAAACTGATGAAAGAAAAAGTTCTTCAATGCAAATACACAACATTGTGCCTTTGAATTAGAATTAATACAGAGTCTATAAACAATCTTAATCATTTTTGAGCTTTAATATTCCTGTCAACAAACATTCTAATAACAGCTCAGTGATTTGAATTTTTATATACCAGAGTCATCATTTAGCTGGTTTAGCTGCATTACCCTACTTGATCAAGGGTGTTGTCATTTCCCACTTTCTCCAAAATGTTGATTATGGATGAGCCAGACTTGCCATAAATATACACAAGTTCTCACATCAAGTTATTTTTATAAATCCTAACTTTGCGTGGAGTGTTGCATAATGATATTTTGAGCTTCTTTTTGTGTGTCTGTAAGTTTTGTAAATCTGAACTCTGTTTGACCTGCTTAAAACTAGTGCAAAATCGGTGAGACGTATGAAAAAAAAGTTAAAAAAAAACTTGGTTAAATTTCCAACAGTCATCACAGCGCAAAACTGAACATAGCTATTGTTCATCAAAGATTAAAATTTTGAGAAAAAGTCCACAAACACAAGCTAGTAGAGTTTAGAGAAAAAGGTAAAGATTTATCCCCACTGACTGAAATCAAATAAATATTTTAAGGATAACTGAACAGTTACTTGACTTTCTTTTACCCATATACTATACCTGCTTTTCATAGATTATTTTAAAGCATTTCACAGAGTGCAGAGAGGATATATCTTGAAGGTACTAGATGAGAATAGCTTCCCTAGGAAGCTTATCAATCTAATCAAAGCAGGTTATGGCCCCATCTATTGTGGGTTGTTGCATAATTGTGAGCT